>NC_086444.1:131250640-131373140 GCF_028390025.1 Pseudophryne corroboree | reverse complement strand
AATGTCATGGTTTGGTTGTTCCATGACACTTCCCAATTTCCCGGCTTTCGGGGATTGGAAATGTTAAAACATATTAGGGACCTATTTACATGGTATTGGTGGAGCTTTAAACTAGGAGGACTAGAAATATTAAATCTCTTGTCCACCGGTCTCCCACCCTTTAACTCAAGTACCTCATCTACCGTTAAAGGATATGGCACTAGTCCTGACTTTCTATGGCCTTGAGGTACTTGTGAGCATACCCAACAGTCTGTCTGATTTAACACTTTACCCACCAATGAGTGATAGTCACTCAATGGATGCCGGTCCATGTTGATATTAAAACTGGACTGACATTCCTT
Organism: Pseudophryne corroboree; assembly: GCF_028390025.1. Lineage (NCBI taxonomy): Eukaryota > Metazoa > Chordata > Amphibia > Anura > Myobatrachidae > Pseudophryne > Pseudophryne corroboree. The sequence continues at coordinate 131,372,799 of NC_086444.1, read as the reverse complement.
GATGCAATCGTCCTCAACTATATTTTTACAATTTCTACAGATGCAGTTCTCTTCAGCTAACAATCCTTCACAATGTCTATTAATGTCATGGCTACCAGATCGTTTTCTGATACTCGCCTTTGCTCGGTGATTGTGTTGCTCTGGAAATTCTACGCCTCCATCCTGATCATCGATCCCATTCCAGATCCCTCTTTGGCCTCTCTGGTACTCTCACCGAAACAGACTGCTCTGGTCAACAACAGGGTCAACAGGAAAATCCGGAACACAGTCTCTTGGGGTAAGTCCATCTTAGAGGAGGAAAAGGAGAAGAGTAAGAAGGGGGAAGAAGAATAGGAGGGAGATGGGAACTGGAAAAAATAACAAAAGGGAAAAAGAAATCTGGCTCGACAACTGCCTCCGATCTTATTGTTTTCAGCGCTCAGGTGCCGTCTCAACCTTCCTGGAACAGACACTCTAACGATACAATTTCCTCTACCGTCTGTTCTTTGTCACGGGACCTCTCTGGGTCTGTGACCTTCTTACAGTGAGACGAATGGACCCAAGTCTCTCTCTCGGCAACCTTTAACGCTGTCGTGCTGGTCAATAATACTTGATATGGTCCTTCCCATCTGTCAATAAGGCAACCTGAGCGTAGAAAATTGCGAATCATTACATAATCCCCAGGTTCAATGTCATGACAATTACTGTCTGGCAGATCAGGAATCACTAGCTTTAGGTTGTCATTTTGATTCTTTAACTGCTTACTCATCTTAACCAGATACTTTACAGTTACTTCATTGTTACATTTCAAATCATCCTGGGGGTCAATCATTACATGAGGTTGTCGACCAAACAGAATCTCAAAGGTAAACAGATTAAGAGGGGACCTGGGAGTGGTTCTGATGCTGTACAATACAATTGGCAAAGCTTCCGGCCACAACAATCCTGTTTCAGCCATCACTTTGCTCAACTTGTTCTTAATAGTGCTGTTTACTCTTTCCACTTTCGCACTCGCCTGGGGGCGGTACGGAGTATGCAGCTTACTATTAATTCCCATTAATTTACACATTACTTGAAAGACTTCACCTGTAAAATGGGTACCCCTATCGCTTTCAATTATCCTAGGGATACCATACCTGCACACAAATTCCTGCACAATTTTCTTTGCGGTAAATGTAGCGGTATTTGTGGCAGCGGGGAATGCTTCTACCCAATTTGAAAATACATCAATACAAACCAATACATACTTAAGATTTCTACAAGGTGGTAATTGTATGAAATCAATTTGTATTACCTGGAAAGGACCATCTGTAGGAGGGATATGGGATGGTTCTGTTGGTATTGTCTTTCCGATATTCTTCCTCAAGCAGGTGAGACATGTCATCGCTCTTTTACCCGCATGGGAAGAAAATCCTGGCGCGCACCAATAAGCTCTTACCAACTTACACATTCCTTCTTTGCCTAGATGAGTCAGCCCATGTGCCGCTTCTGCTAGACTTGGAAGATATGCTCTGGGTGCCACTGGCTTACCCTGTCCATCTGTCCAGAGTCCTGAGGACTCCTGGCCATATCCTTTTGACCTCCAAACTGCCTTTTCTTGTGGTGAACACAAATTTTGCATTTCACACAATCTCTGTGTGCTTACAGTATTAAATACCATCAGTTGAGTGGTGTCTGTCTGCATGGGGGTACTGGCTGCTGATTTAGCAGCTTCGTCTGCTCGGCTGTTACCAAGTGACACTGGGTCTTGGCTGTACGTGTGGGCTTTACACTTGATAACAGCCACTCTGTCAGGTTCCTGTATTGCTGCTAAAAGTCTTTTGATGTGGGTTACATGTGCCACGGGTGTGCCAGCTGCCATCATGAAATTTCTAAGGCGCCATAGGGCCCCGAAATCATGAACTACTCCAAAGGCGTACCTAGAATCTGTGTAGATATTGGCTGATTTACCTTTAGCCAATTCACACGCTCTGGTTAGGGCGACCAGCTCAGCAACTTGTGCTGAGTGAGGTGGGCCCAGGGGTTCCGCTTCTATGGTACCTTTGTCATCTACGACTGCGTATCCAGTACACAAGTCTCCCGAGTCCGTCTGTCTGTGACAACTACCGTCAGTGTAGAAAGTAAAATCTACACCTTCCAGTGGGTTGTCACTGATGTCAGGCCTTGCCTTGAAATTTTGGGTCAAATATTCCATACAATCATGTGAGTCAGTGTCTGTACTAAATCCTCCTTCACCATCATTCTCATCCCCCACCCTTTGTGCCTGTCCAGGCACACCTGGGAGATACGTTGCCGGATTTAGCGCACTGCATCTCTTTATGGTGATGTTTACAGGGGCCATTAGTGCTAATTCCCACCTTGTAAACCGTGCGGATGAGACGTGTCTGGTTTGGGCAGAATTTAATAAGGCTGACACTGCATGAGGTGTATGGATTGTGAGGTTGTGTCCTAGCACTACATCTTCGCTTTTACTCACTAGCAATGCTATTGCTGCAACACTTCGCAAGCATGTGGGGAGGGATCGCGCTACCGTGTCTAGCTGAGCGCTGTAGTAGGCTACCGGCCTGCTGGCATCACCGTGCTTCTGGGTTAAGACACCTGCCGCACATCCAGCATTTTCCGTACCGTACAGTTCAAAGGGTTTCCCATAATCTGGCATACCTAATGCTGGTGCCTGCGTTAGGCACTGCTTGAGTCTCTCAAACGCCAGCTCAGACTCATCTGTGTGCGAGATCCGATCTGGTTTGTTTGATGAGACCATCTCCTGCAAAGGTAGGGCCAGTATGGAAAATCCTGGGATCCAGTTACGACAGTACCCACACATTCCTAGGAACGTGCAAATCTGTTGCTGAGTCTGTGGCAGGGTCATGTCATGAATTGCCTGTACTCTATCAGTGGTGAGGTGTCTCAGTCCTTGTGTCAAACAATGCCCCAAATATTTTACCTTGGTCTGGCATAATTGCAACTTGTCCTTTGAAACCTTGTGTCCTGTATCAGAAAGATGAAACAGAAGCTGTTTCGTATCTCTCAAGGACGATTCGAGTGAATCAGAACACAGCAGTAAGTCGTCTACATACTGTATTAATTTTGATCCACTCTCAGGTTGAAAGGATTGTAAACAATCATGCAAAGCCTGCGAGAAAATACTTGGGCTGTCGATGAAACCTTGTGGTAAACGAGTCCAGGTGTACTGTACTCCTCTATATGTAAATGCAAACAAATATTGGCTGTCAGGGTGCAGAGGTACCGAGAAGAAAGCGGAGCAGAGGTCAATTACAGTGAAAAATTTCGCAGTGGGAGGGATTTGCATAAAGATGACAGCTGGATTTGGTACTACGTGGAATTGGCTCTCAACTATTTTGTTGATCCCCCTTAGATCCTGCACTAGCCTGTAACCCCTCCCCCCACTCTTTTTAACAGGGAAGATGGGACTATTGGCAGTGCTGGACGTTCTAACCAGGATGCCCTGTTGTAGCAAACGCTCTATTACTGGGTAAACTCCTAACTCCACCTCTGGCTTCAGAGGATACTGTGGGATTTTTGGAGCTATCCTACCATCTTTTACTTGAACTACTACAGGAGCTACATTTGAAATCAATCCAGTGTCTTGTCCATCCTTGGTCCAAAGTGATTCCGGTATCTGAGAAATCATTTCCTCTACCTTGGACGGACATCTATGTGTAACAGCAGTATGCGTCATTAACTTTTGTGGGGTGTCTAACATATCCTGCACTTCCTGAGTGTGATTCTCAGGTATATCTAAGAATACACCTTCAGGAGTACAATATATGACACATCCCATCTTGCACAGTAAATCTCTACCAAGTAGATTAGTCGGAGCCGATGCAGCCAGCAGAAAGGAATGCTTAGTCTGTAAAGGCCCTATTGTAATCTCTGCTGGTTTGCTTAACGGGTAGTATTGTACTACTCCTGTTACTCCCATGGCTGGAATTGTCTTACCAGTGGTCTTCATACCCACTGTTGAGTTTAACACTGACTTGTCCGCCCCCGTATCTACAAGGAAAGGTAGAGATCTACCAGCTACATCAATTGTGACCTCGGGTTCACTTCCAAGGCTCGCAATTAATTTCACTGGCTGCAAACTACAGGTGTGGCCCCACCCCTATTGTAAATTGTGACCTTCCCGCAGCGCATTGGTTGCTACAATATGTGAGGGAGGTAACTGGGAATTTTCAGAGATCTGCCAGTCTCTTTTTGGTGGGTACCTCCTAGTTTCCCCTGCGTGTGGCTCATCACTTCTCCTCTGCGGTCCCTGCTCCCATCTACGTGCGCCATACTGTGTGTCATGCTCTGGTCTATGGGGTCGATATACATTATGTGAGTTTCTATTGGTGCAGTTACGTGCAAAATGTCCTTCCCTATTACAATTGTAACATTTTACCATATACGGCTTACCACCAGGGGTCTGAGATTTAAACTGAGGCGGCCTTGTTGTAAGGGCTTGGATACTTATGGCCATCAGCTTATCACCCTCTGACTCCCTGCGTCTTGTGATGTTCCTGTCGTGCCCGACAGCAGTCTCTCTTAAGGCGGCCACCGACATACCTCTCCAGTTAGGTTGAGTGGTTTGTACCCTATTTCTTAATACTTCCTTTAAACCGTCCATCAATACGGACACCGCTACCTCTCTATGATGTACATTTGCCTCAATGTCCATGATCCCAGTATATCTAGCCATTTCATCCAGTGCCCGGTGGAAATAATCAGAAGCAGTTTCTCCTTCCATTTGTTTAATGGAGAAAATTTTGTTCCATTTTACAACGGCTGGGAAATATACTCCTACCTGCAGATTGATCTGTTTAACATTTTCCTGATTGTACTCGTCAGTGAGGGCTACCTCAGCATCCAATTTACAATCGGTAATGAATTTAACAGGGTCAATACTAGAGGGCAGACATGCCCGCAGTAGTGTCCGCCAATCTTTGTTGTTAGGTTCAGTGGAGTTACCTAGGTCCTTAATGAACCTTTGACATGCGGCTAGATCTTTTCTGGGATCGGGAAATTCAGACAAAATTGTTCTTAATTCTGCCCGGGACCAGGGACAATGCATTGCAATATTCCTGATGGGTGTGACTCCATTTGCGTCGGTCTTCCCATTGGGGACCACTATCACTCTAACAGGATTAAGATCAATTACCTCACTCTGGGTTGATTCTACAGTGTGTGGTGTAACAGTTTCAGCATATTGTACAGTGCCGTACTTACCTGTAGACACAACACCACCTGTCCCTGCACTATGGGCCTTTGATACCGCTCTTATTGGTTGGGCCGTGCCCACTGGAGTATCGTTTATGGTTACCGCTAGAGAGAGAGCTGAAATCGTAGTGGGCTCATCTTCCTGGTCGCATTCCTGAGGGAAGTTTAAAATGGGATACAACTTGCACGGGTTAGCATTAGCATCAACATTTGCATTAACATTCATTTTACTCTTATCACTACTATATTTGTTAAGTGCACTCTTTTCGTACACCCGTATGCCATTCTCTGCAGCCACTTTTTCCCCTACTATATACGGTGGTGGTGCCGTTGCTATCAGACTTTTACCAGGATTTGAATTTGCTTTTTGAGCTAATTCCTGTTGTATTTCACTCTCCTGTTGCCATAACTGTAAACAATCATAATGTCTAATCCTCTGTTTTGCAGATTTTATTAAACATATCCTCTTTCTTAGATTTTGCAATACCTCAGGATTCAAACTGCCCACCCTGGGGAACTGTTCTCCATCATCCTCAGTCATTCGTTCCCATTCTTTGCATAATACCTGTGTGTGTGATCCGTATTTTTCACACATTATATACCGTGCTGACCCTTTGGGCCAACAACTACCAACGTGAACCCTTGTTGGTCGTCCCTTACTTGAGCAACTGGCCCCCATTGTTTGCAGATATTGCTGTCTCAGCGAATTCTTACAAAACAAACCAAGTTCCCAGAGATAAGGCGACGGTGAAAGTTCAGCGAGTGCCTTCACTCACTCACGCCCCTATTGGCCAATACGAATTCCAGCAATGTGCCCACCACTGGTCGTACCCAATCTCGGGATCTTTTTGTAACCTCTATTTACTGGGGCGTGTGGGAGTATGCAACCCTTCCCAGTAAATATTAGTTGTTGGAGATTTCCTAAGTGAACAGCGAAACTCACTTAAAATAACAAAAACCTACACAAATCACGTTAAAATGTACAAATAGCGTCTATGATCCCACAGCAAATTTTAGTGGGTATCAAGGTGACCTAACTAATGTACACAGTAGCGTGCGGTCCAGTTGCACTGAGTATAAGTACCTATTACTTATTCGCGTGCGACCAATGGAATCGGTTGTTTAGGCTGCAAAACCTTTAGCCGGAGCGTTATACTGAACGGGCCTATATGGGTACTATGCCAACCCCCGGGGCTGCTCTTTCTTAACCTTCGCAGTCCTCTTGTCTGCGGATACTAATTGCTCCTTTACCTTATACAATGTTAACGTGAGTAAGCCAATCCCACGCCACCAAGTGTCCACTCACCTGGTGTGGTCTCCGACGGGATCCCGATTTCTGGGTTCACAAAAAGAATACCTTTATTTGCACACTCACTCCTGTTCACTCATATGCACTCTGATTTTTCTGTACAGAAATTACTTTCATTCAGGCAAACAGTTCAATCCCCGGGTTTTGCAATAGAAAAAGGTTCTTTTTAAACTAAACTTTTGGAAACTGAACAAACTTGTGCTATTATCGCGTAGCTACTATACCGCCCACAGTAAAAATAAGATTTTACTTACCGATAAATCTATTTCTCGTAATCCGTAGTGGATGCTGGGGACTCCGTCAGGACCATGGGGATTAGCGGCTCCGCAGGAGACAGGGCACAAAAATAAAGCTTTAGGATCAGGTGGTGTGCACTGGCTCCTCCCCCTATGACCCTCCTCCAAGCCTCAGTTAGGATACTGTGCCCGGACGAGCGTACACAATAAGGAAGGATTTTGAATCCCGGGTAAGACTCATACCAGCCACACCAATCACACCGTACAACTTGTGATCTGAACCCAGTTAACAGTATGACAAAGTAGGAGCCTCTGAACAGACGGCTCACAACAATAATAACCCGATTTTTGTACCAATAACTATGTACAAGTATTGCAGACAATCCGCACTTGGGATGGGCGCCCAGCATCCACTACGGACTACGAGAAATAGATTTATCGGTAAGTAAAATCTTATTTTCTCTAACGTCCTAGTGGATGCTGGGGACTCCGTCAGGACCATGGGGATTATACCAAAGCTCCCAAACGGGCGGGAGAGTGCGGATGACTCTGCAGCACCGAATGAGAGAACTCCAGGTCCTTTTTAGCCAGGGTATCAAATTTGTAGAATTTTACAAACGTGTTCTCCCCCCGACCACGTAGCTGCTCGGCAGAGTTGTAATGCCGAGACCCCTCGGGCAGCCGCCCAGGATGAGCCCACCTTCCTTGTGGAATGGGCATTTACATATTTTGGCTGTGGCAGGCCTGCCACATAATGTGCAAGCTGAATTGTACTACACATCCAACTAGCAATCGTCTGCTTAGAAGCAAGAGCACCCAGTTTGTTGGGTGCATACAGGTTAACAGCAAGTCAGTTTTCCTGACTCCAGCCGTCCTGGAAACCGATATTTTCAGGGCCCTGACAACATCTAGCAACTTGGAGTCCTCCAAGTCCCTAGTAGCCGCAGGTACCACAATAAGCTGGTTCAGGTGAAACGCTACACCACCTTAGGGAGAAACTGGGGACGAGTCCGCAGCTCTGCCCTGTCCGAATGGACAATCAGATATGGGCTTTTTTGAGACAAAGCCGTCAATTCTGACACTCGCCTGGCCGAGGCCAGGGCCAACAGCATGGTCACTTTCCATGTGAGATATTTCAAATCCACAGATTTGAGCGGTTTAAACCAATGTGTTTTGAGGAATCCCAGCACTACGTTGAGATCCCACAGTGCCACTGGAGGCACAAAAGGGGGTTGTATATGCAGTACTCCCTTGACAAACTTCTGGACTTCAGGAACTGAAGCCAATTCTTTCTGGAAGAAAATCGACAGGGCCGAAATTTGAACCTTAATGGACCCCAATCTGAGGCCCATAGACACTCCTGTTTGCAGGAAATGCAGGAATCGACCGAGTTGAAATTTCTTCGTGGAGCCTTCCTGGCCTCACACCACGCAACATATTTTCGCCACATGTGGTGATAATGTTGTGCGGTCACGTCCTTCCTGGCTTTGACCATGGTAGGAAAGACCTCTTCCGGAATGCCTTTTTCCCTTAGGATCCGGCGTTCAACCGCCATGCCGTCAAACGCAGCCGCGGTAAGTCTTGGAACAGACATGGTACGTGCTGAAGCAAGTCCCTTCTTAGCGGCAGAGGTCATGAGTCCTCTGTGAGTATCTCTTGAAGTTCCGGGTACCAAGTCCTTCTTGGCCAATCCGGAGCCACGAGTATAGTTCTTACTCCTCTACGTCTTATAATTCTCAATACCTTGGGTATTAGAAGCAGAGGAGGAAACACATACACCGACTGGTACGCCCACGGTGTTACCAGAACGTCCACAGCTATTGCCTGAAAGTCTCTTGACCTGGCGCAATACCTGTCCAGTTTTTTGTTCAGGCGGGACGCCATCATGTACACCTTTGGTCTTTCCCAACGGTTCACAATCATGTGGAAAACTTCCCGATGAAGTCCCCACTCTCCCGGGTGGAGGTCGTGCCTGCTGAGGAAGTCTGCTTCCCAGTTGTCCACTCCCGGAATGAACACTGCTGACAGTGCTATCACATGATTTTCCGCCCAGCGAAAAATCCTTGCAGTTTTTTCCATTGTCCTCCTGCTTCTTGTGCCGCCCTGTCTGTTTACGTGGGCGACTGCCGTGATGTTGTCCCACTGGATCAATACCGGCTGACCTTGAAGCAGAGGTCTTGCTAAGCTTAGAGCATTATAAATTGCCCTTAGCTCCAGTATATTTATGTGGAGAAAAGTCTCCAGACTTGATCACACTCCCTGGAAATTTTTTCCCTGTGTGACTGCTCCCCAGCCTCTCAGGCTGGCCTCCGTGGTCACCAGCATCCAATCCTGAATGCCGAATCTGCGGCCCTCTAAAAGATGAGCACTCTGTAACCACCACAGGAGAGACACCCTTGTCCTTGGAGATAGGGTTATCCGCTGATGCATCTGAAGATGCGATCCGGACCATTTGTCCAGCAGATCCCACTGAAAAGTTCTTGCGTGGAATCTGCCGAATGGAATCGCTTCGTAATAAGCCACCATTTTTCCCAGGGCTCTTGTGCAATGATGCACTGACACTTTTCCTGGTTTTAGGAGGTTCCTGACTAGGTCGGATAACTCCCTGGCTTTCTCCTCCGGGAGAAACACCTTTTTCTGGCCTGTGTCCAGAATCATCCCTAGGAACAGCAGACGTGTCGTCGGAAACAACTGCGGTTTTGGAATATTTAGAATCCACCCGTGCTGTCGTAGAACTACTTGAAATAGTGCTACTCCGACCTCCAACTGTTCTCTGGACCTTGCTCTTATCAGGAGGTCGTCCATTTTCTTCGAAGAAGAATCATCATTTCGGGCATTACCTTGGTAAAGACCCGGAGTGCCGTGGACAATCCAAACGGCAGCGTCTGAAACTGATAGTGACAGTCTGTACCACGAACCTGAGATACCCTTGGTGAGAAGGGCAAATTGGGACATGGAGGTAAGCATCCCTGATGTCCCGGGACACCATATAGTCCCCTTCTTCCTGGTTCGCTATCACTTCTCTGAGTGACTCCATCTTGATTTGAACCTTTGTAAGTGTTCAAATATTTCAGATTTAGAATAGGTCTCACCGAGCCTTCTGGTTTCAGTACCACAATATAGTGTGGAATAATACCCCTTTCCTTGTTGTAGGAGGGGTACTTTGATTATCACCTGCTGGGAATACAGCTTGTGAATTGTTTGCAATACTGGCTCCCTGTCGGAGGGAGACGTTGGTAAAGCAGACTTCAGGAACCTGCGAGGGGAAACGTCTCGACTTTCCAATCTGTACCCCTGGGATACTACTTGTAGGATCCAGGGGTCCTGTACGGCTCCAGCGTCATGCTGAGAACTTGGCAGAAGCGGTGGAAGGCTTCTGCTCCTGGGAATGGGCTGCCTGCTGCAGTCTTCTTCCCTTTCCTCTATCCCTGGGCAGATATGCTTATGGGGACGAAAGGACTGAGGCTGAAAAGACGGTGTCTTTTTCTGCATAGATGTGACTTAGGGTAAAAACGGTGGATTTCCCAGCAGTTGCCGTGGCCACCAGGTCCGATGGACCGACCCCAAATAACTCCTCCCCTTTATACGGCAATACATCTTTGTGCCGTTTGGAATCTGCATCACCTGACCACTGTCGTGTCCATAAACATCTTTTGGCAGATATGGACATCGCACTTACTCTTGATGCCAGAGTGCAAATATCCCTCTGTGCATCTCGCATATATAGAAATGCATTTTTTAAATGCTCTATAGTAAATAAAATACTGTCCCTGTCAAGGGTATCAATATTTTCAGTCAGGGAATCCGACCAAGCCACCCCCGCGCTGCACATCCAGGCTGAGGCGATCGCTGGTCGCAGTATAACACCAGTATGTGTGTATATACTTTTTAGGATATTTTCCAGCCTCCTATCAGCTGGCTCCTTGAGGGCGGCCGTATCTGGAGACGGTACCGCCACTTGTTTTGATAAGCGTGTGAGCGCCTTATCCACCCTAAGGGGTGTTTCCCAACGCGCCCTAACTTCTGGCGGGAAAGGGTATACCGCCAATAATTTTCTATCGGGGGAACCCCGCGCCTCATCACACACTTCATTTAATTTATCTGATTCAGGAAAAACTATAGGTAGTTTTTCCACACCCCACATAATACCCTTTTTTGTGGTACTTGTAGTATCAGAAATATGTAACACCTCCTTCATTGCCCTTAACAAGTAACGTGTGGCCCTAAAGGAAAATACGTTTGTTTCTTCACCGTCGACACTGGAGTCAGTGTCCGTGTCTGTGTCGACCGACTGAGGTAAAATGGGCATTATAACGTCCCTGACGGTGTTTTAGACGCCTGGACAGATACGAATATGTTTGCCGGCCGTCTCATGTCGTCAACCGACTTGCAGCGTGTTGACATTATCACGTAATTCCTTAAATAAGCCATCTATTCCGGTGTCGACTCCCTAGAGAGTGACATCACCATTACAGGCAATTTGCTCCGCCTCCCAACATCGTCCTCATACATGTCGACACACACGTACCGACACAGCACACACACAGGGAATGCTCTGATAGAGGACAGGACCCACTAGCCCTTTGGGGAGACAGAGGGAGAGTTTGCCAGCACACACCAAAAACGCTATAATTATACAGGGACAACCTTTATATAAGTGCTTTTCCCTTATAGCATTTTAATATATGTAGTCATATCGCCAAATCAGTGCCCCCCCTCTCTGTTTTAACCCTGTTTCTGTAGTGCAGTGCAGGGGAGAGCCTGGGAGCCTTCCCACCAGCATTTCTGTGAGGGAAAATGGCGCTGTGTGCTGAGGAGAATAGGCCACGCCCCCTTTTCGGCAGGCTTCTTCTCCCGTTTTTCTGAGACCTGGCAGGGGTTAAATACATCCATATAGCCCCCAGGGGCTATATGTGATGTATTTTTAGCCATAAAAAAGGTATTATACATTGCTGCCCAGGGCGCCCCCCCAGCGCCCTGCACCCTCCGTGACCGCTGTGTGAAGTGTGCTGACAACAATGGCGCACAGCTGCAGTGCTGTGCGCTACCTCAGGAAGACTGAAAAGTCTTCTGCCGCCTGCTTCTGGACCTCTTCCATCTTCGGCATCTGCAAGGGGGGTCGGCGGCGCGGCTCCGGGACGAACCCCAGGGTGAGACCTGTGTTCCGACTCCCTCTGGAGCTAATGGTGTCCAGTAGCCTAAGAAGCCAATCCATCCTGCACGCAGGTGAGTTCACTTCTCTCCCCTAAGTCCCTCGATGCAGTGAGCCTGTTGCCAGCAGGACTCACTGAAAATAAAAAACCTAAAAACTTTTTCTAAGCAGCTCTTTAGGAGAGCCACCTAGATTGCACCCTGCTCGGACGGACACAAAAACCTAACTGAGGCTTGGAGGAGGGTCATAGGGGGAGGAGCCAGTGCACACCACCTGATCCTAAAGCTTTATTTTTGTGCCCTGTCTCCTGCGGAGCCGCTAATCCCCATGGTCCTGACGGAGTCCCCAGCATCCACTAGGACGTTAGAGAAACAATGTTACCGTGTGATTTGAGTTTAGTGGGCGTATCCGTACGCACGTTGCGTAATATACGCTACGTGTGTACGCCTTTGCGTCGCGTACGTAATCTCGCACGTTGCCCGAGACACGTATGCACAAAGTCCAGATACGTTCACAGTAACACAAATAACACGCTTTTATAAATGTAAACGATGTTCAACTGTAATCGCTTACCGAACACCACACAGTATCTGTTATGCTGTGTGCGTGCTTTTTATAATTACTCCCTTAAAATATTATTCCTTATAATATTAACTGAATAGCACCAAATTTCCTCAGCACGTGTCTATCAATCAATTCTTATGGCAACAAGAGAGTGACAATGCGAAAATACACAAAATAAAAATACAGGTGTGTGTGCGTGTATTGTGTGCGCAATTGGCGCCAAACAGAGAGGGAGAGAGAGAGAAAAAAAAAAAAAAAGATTTAAAACAATAGCTGTATGTTCTTACCTTCCTCGGATCTCACCAGCATCCCTACAAACCAAGCAAAGCAGACGCTCATCCGATCAGCACTACTGTATCCCCAACCACAAACACGGATACAGGTGATACTACCTTTCCGCCCTTTGCTGATCGATAAAGTCTGCGCGTTTTCGCCTGACTGCGGATATGAGGTGGACCGGACGAGTCCCCAATTGATAAAGCTAAATATTTATCCTTTAACACAAGCTATTTACTAATACTGTGAAGCCGTAATGGCCGCTAAACCTCGTGCACATGCTACGCACTTTGTACGCTATTTGCGTACAAAGACTTCGCACGTGGTACGCAAGTTACGTACACACGCTACGCTGGGTGTACGGAATACACACAGCGAGCGTACACACAGACAATATCCTTTTTAAACCTTAAACACAGAGTATGCTTATACTATAAACCTTAGCATTGAGGTACTGTAATGATATAACACTGATTAACCTTAGTATTTAAGCCAGCTGTTTGAGAAATTGAGATGCTCAGAAACCCTTAGTAATAAATGGTGAAACACACAAACACTTGTTAAGGTTCCAACACCTTACTGGATGATTTTAGTATGTAAAAGGGACAAGAAAACAGTTTACAGCTTATACACTACAGACCTAACATTAATAACTAAACAGAATAACTAAACAGTAAGATACACAATAGCGAACGAACGCAAACACAAATACATAGAATAAGAATGAAGGGCTTACATTAAACGGGTAACAAAGTGGCCACAGAGAAACATACCATACGGGGGAACACTCGCTAGCGCAACCGGATCCAGTCCTCCAATTATCCGACAGATAAATGTTGATGAGAGCGCGTACTGGCCGGTCAGGGGACAGTGGCCTTTATATACACAACATACAGTACATTACAATGGGCCCTACAATCTCATTGTTCATTGGACACAGGAATGTCTCTCTGCATTATAACAAAAGGTCATAGGTGGATTTGAACAGGTGGGCTGTGACTATTTCAAACTGCTCAGGTGGGAGGTATCCACAGGATTCCCGCCGCATGGATAATGAACTGCAAATATAGTAAATGTCCATAAACTTCTTATAGACATAACTATACGCAGGAGCGATTAATCTCTTCCTAACCAACACTGGAATGTTTCTAATAAAATACTCTTCCGTTAGATACTAGACACCACCGTTCAGCCTTTGCCTGACCCTTCATATCATGCAAAGAGGAATTCCCAAGTCCCCGAACCATTTACACTAAACATACTTGCAGATATTATTAAGGGGAATACTATCTACAAAACACGCTATATGGGTTAACTATGCTATAAACGAGTCGCCAGCTACAGGCTCACAAACTCCGCCGTAAATACCCACATTATGCGCAATATCGCTGGAGCGATATTACGCAACTTGCGGATGTGTGCACGTACGGCGGACTGAGTGCACGTGCAGCGGGCATGTGCATGGGGTTAGTATATGGCAATGTGAAGCATGATATTTTTTGACTTTGACAATATATATATATATATGAAACGAAATAGAGGAGATGGCGCCAAGGGAGTTATATCAACGCCCTACCTAAAAACGGACCCTTACAGTACTCTCCGGATAAATTACGTCAGATAACAAATACTAACATAAAAATGTATTAAAACAACATATAAACCCGACACAAATGTTCATAAGTATACAGAGTTGATACATTTACATTTGTCGCACAATTTGAACAATCAGTTTGTAGTGATGAGGAAAAAGCGTAGATATATCACTACGATTTCCTCCTTCTCCTTATTGTAGATTCGGAGGTAACATCAGATAATAGATAGATAAATAATCCAACGCGTTTCGTCTTGTTCCAAGACTTCATCAGGGGTAAAATCTCTTCATTTCAGAACATATTGTCAGCACATAAAAGGTCATTCAAAGATGTATGAACAACGTTTCAATATTTCAATGGGACTTGATTGATACAGCGAGGACCATACCTCATATATCATCAGCTTGAGTCTGACATTCAGATATTCGAATATGGGGAAGATTCATATGTGTATAGAATCTAACTGGTTCGCAAGCATAAGGAACCTCGTCGGTCAGCAGCTTGAACCTGACACTCAGAGACTCGGGAGTGAAGGCAATTCAAATGGGTATAATGTCTAACCAATTTAGAACACGTGGTAGACCCTCCAGTGGTGCAGTGCTGACAGCCAAGTCTCTGTATAACAATTATACAGAGACTTGGCTGTCAGCACTGCACCACTGGAGGGTCTACCACGTGTTCTAAATTGGTTAGACATTATACCCATTTGAATTGCCTTCACTCCTGAGTCTCTGAGTGTCAGGTTCAAGCTGCTGACCGACGAGGTTCCTTATGCTTGCGAACCAGTTAGATTCTATACACATATGAATCTTCCCCATATTCGAATATCTGAATGTCAGACTCAAGCTGATGATATATGAGGTATGGTCCTCGCTGTATCAATCAAGTCCCATTGAAATATTGAAACGTTGTTCATACATCTTTGAATGACCTTTTATGTGCTGACAATATGTTCTGAAATGAAGAGATTTTACCCCTGATGAAGTCTTGGAACAAGACGAAACGCGTTGGGTTATTTATCTATCTATTATCTGATGTTACCTCCGAATCTACAATAAGGAGAAGGAGGAAATCGTAGTGATATATCTACGCTTTTTCCTCATCACTACAAACTGATTGTTCAAATTGTGCGACAAATGTAAATGTATCAACTCTGTATACTTATGAACATTTGTGTCGGGTTTATATGTTGTTTTAATACATTTTTATGTTAGTATTTGTTATCTGACGTAATTTATCCGGAGAGTACTGTAAGGGTCCGTTTTTAGGTAGGGCGTTGATATAACTCCCTTGGCGCCATCTCCTCTATTTCGTTTCATATTTTCACACATTTAGTTCCTCCTAACAGGGAACTTAGAGGATACAGGCAGCCATATAATTAATTAATTTTAGTGTTTTATTTGAAATAGCGCAGTGGGAGAGTAATTCTTGTCATATATATATATATATATATATATATATATATATATATACACACATACACACACACACACACACACACACACACACACACTGGTATACTGGTGGTCACAGCAAAATTCTGCACTGTCCTCCTACTATATACTACAATGCAGCACAGATATGGAGCGTTTTTCAGGCAGAGAACGTAGATATTTTCAGCACACTGAGCACAGACATTTGCAGCACACTGAGCACAGACATTTGCAGCACACTGAGCACAGACATTTGCAGCACACTGAGCACAGATATTTGCAGCACACTGAGCAGATATTTGCAGCACACTGAACACAAACTGAGAACGCAGCCACGTCCTCTCGCTATCATCTCCAAAGCACGAGTGAAAATGGCGGCGACGCGCGGCTACTTATATAGAATACGAATCTCGCGAGAATCCGACAGCGGGATGATGACGTCCGGGCGCGCTCGGGTTAATCGAGCAAGGCGGGAAGATTCGAGTCTGCCTCGGAACCGTGTAAAATGGGTGAAGTTCGGGGGGGTTCGGATCACGAGGAACCGAACCCGCTCATCACTAGTCTGCAGTGTCACCACCACGCAATGTGGGAACAGCCCCAGCACCATTGCACTTTGTAGCTGACATATCCGAAAGCTCAATGCAAGGC
This sequence comes from Pseudophryne corroboree, assembly GCF_028390025.1. NCBI lineage: Eukaryota > Metazoa > Chordata > Amphibia > Anura > Myobatrachidae > Pseudophryne > Pseudophryne corroboree. The sequence goes on along the minus strand of NC_086444.1, from coordinate 131,356,390 downwards.
AATACAGTACAAAATCAGTAGCACAATACCTGACAAGTACCCCCTGTGTAGTGTATCAGCACAAACAGGGAATTCAAGAGGTATATCGTGACTAAAAATCACAGAGAAAAATACACACTGAGAATATCTCGTGAAACACCTATATTAAATGATAAAACCTGACACACTTAGCCCCCTCAGGTTATAGAATATAGGGATAGCAATCTGACTGAGATACACGAAATGGAGGTCACACAGCAGATATGCACATACACAGTCACATTGTACAATGCAAAAAATTACGACATGCAATAAAACTGCACTGGACTAACAATACAGAGTAGTACTATGTATAGCTAAACACTCAATAGATATAACAATACACAGTAAAGATTGGATGTATATCACAGGGTACTTGTACTATGTAATCCTGACTAAATGCACTCTTTCTTAACTAACACTGTCAGCAGACATGTAGAATACTTAAGTGTCCTGTAAAATGCACAGCGCTGACAGGCAGGTGACTTTACAGAGGAGGATTTGCCCAAACAGTCCCATGATCAGCTCAGCTTGTCCTAATGGCACCCAAACGCTGACAGGGAGTGAGGGAGAGAGAGATATGCAGTTCCAGGGCGGGAACATTTACTCTAAATGGCGCCCAGGGGGTGGGGGAGGGGCTACAGGTAAAAACCTTATCCCCCTGCTGGACTTCACCATCGGGTACTGTGGGCTTATATAAACTGTTTATGAGAGAAAACCGACCTGTGCCCTTGCCCTGGTGGTCTAGTGGGGTCCCTGTACTACCAGTGACCCCACCGGCCGTGCGGGATTGCGATTTACAGGGACCCACTTACCTCCTCCCTGAGTGCGGCCACGCAATCCAGGAGAACTGCGGTCGTGCGTGTGTCTAACAGGAAGAAAACCGGAGCCTCCGCTGTAAGTACCCGGCAACCAGGGCAAGGGAGTATACAGCGCCGCTGGGGGAGGTGATGGAGCTGCAGCAGGAGATGTCTAACTGACATCTAACACAGACAGTGCCTCTGCTGCAGCCCTTGAAGTCTTCATTTTTCTTTTAAAGCTTCTTCTCAAGGCTGCTGGAGCAGCCCCCCGGTTGTATGCCTGCTTACTGCATGGTACCAACTATAAAACTGAGCTCCTGTGCATGGAGGCGGCGCTAGGCATTCTGGGAAGAAGGTCAAAGCTTTAAGCCTGTTGGTGCCTCAGATCAAGATCCTACTCCACACCCCAATGTCATTCCCTGTGGAGCCCAGTGTACCCCGCAGCAGAAATACCCCTTACACATTAGAGTTATTTTATTTTTATTTTAGTTTGGGAGCCACTTAACCTAGCAGTATATTTTTGGATTGGGGGAGGAAATGCACGCAAGCATGGGGAGAATATACAAACTCCACACGGTTAAGGCCATGGTGGGAATCCAACCCATAACCTCAGTGCTGTGAGGCAATAAAACAAAAGCAAAAAACAGAGACCGGAACCATCGCATGAGGTGAGCGCAGTGTGCTGTGAGGAACGTAGTGATAACGTGTAATCAGAGGAGATGCGCTAGTAGCATGATCAATGATCTCCTGCTCTATTTCCAGCGGTGTGTGTGAATGCGCCTTATATTTTCATTACATGTATATAAAATATAGCCACACACTAGGCAAAATGTAATTATTGACTTGTGGCTGAAAGATGTATAAGAAAGATATTTATTACAACAATTAGACATAATTTTTAAAGGGATAAAAAACAAATTATATCGCTGTAGGTATTCGTATTACAACAAAATGACAGTGCACACTCAGAAAGGATTACAGACAGGTTTATTTTATTTTTTCATGCTTTTAGGAATACTCTGAACAAATATATTTTTGTTCTTGAACAACTTGTAAGGTATGCACTCATCAGCTAAATACATCATAGACACAAAGGTGCCTGCAAGCCCTTTGTTACCGCACGTTACATGATGTCTCCTTTACCATCAGGATAACTTGGGAGACAGCAGAATGCGGAACTGCATTTTTGCAAGATAACGGGAAATAAAAAGAAATGATGCAATAACAAAGCATGAACAGGGTTCCCCATCATGTGACATGTACGAGAGAAAACATGAGGTCAGGACTTGTGTCACTAATTTTTAGATTGTAAGCTCGCAAGAGCAGGTCCTTCTTTCCTCATGTGCGTTTCCTTTTCTTACTTACACAATCTAATACTACATACTCCCTTTGATGGCACCCAACCCCTGGATTCCACACCTATTCTATATTGTCTTGAACTGTAAGTGCTGTTTTCTTGTTTGCTCATTTGAGTATGTACTGTGTAATAAGTGCTGCGGATCCCTTGTGGCGCCATATACAGTAAATAAAGAATAATAATAATAAACTAGCTACATGTGCCACTAACACAGCAAGACAGCTAAAAATAGGATTTTGGTTACCTACCGATAAATCATTTTCTCGCAGTCCGTAGAGGATGCTAAGGTCCACATTAGTACCATGGGCTATAGACGGGTACACCAGGAGCCATTGGCACTTTAAGAGTTTGAGAGTGTGGGCTGGCTCCTCCCTCTATGCCCCTCCTACCAGACCAGACTCAGTCTAGAAACTGTGCCCGAGGAGACAGACATCTTCGAGAGAAGGATTTAACACAGATAGTGGTGAGATTAATACCAGCTCACACATACAAAGCACATCAACCTAATTTAGCTTTAAAACTCAGCAACCACTGAAACATTACTTACCAAGTAACAATGCAGTATTTAACTAAAACAAAGTTGTACTGAACCAGAAAACAATTGCAGGAAAACGAAGCGCTGGGCGAGTGCCCAGCATCCTCTATGGACTACGAGTAAAGGATGTACCGGTAGGTAACCAAAATCCTATTTTCTCTTACATCCTAGAGGATGCTGGGACCACATTAGTACCATGGGGATGTACCATAGCTCCCAGAACGGGAGGGAGAGCGCGGAGGCTCCTGCAGAACTGATTGACTGAATTTCAAATTATCAGAGGCCGAAGTATCGAACTTGTAGGACTTTGCAAACGTGTTCGACCCAGACCAAGTTGCAGCTCGGCAAAGTTGTAACGCCGAGAAACCCCGGGCAGCCGACCAGGAAGACCACATCTTATGAGTAGAGTGGGTCTTGACAGACGTAGGACATGGCAAGCCTGCCGTAGAATACGCATGCTGGATAGTGAACCTGATCCAGCGAGAGATAGTTTGCTTAGAAGCAGGACACCCTAATTTTCTTGGGATCAAACAGAGTCCGATTTCCTGTGACGAGCAGTCCTCTTCACATATATTTTCAGAGCGCTTACGACATCCAAGGACTTTGATGAAATTGAGGAGTCAATAGCCACTGGCACCACAATAGGTTGGTTGGTATGAAAAGCCGACACAACCTTCAGAAACTGCTGATGTGTCCGGAGCTCAGCTCTAACTTCGTGGAAGATCAAGTATGGGCTTTTATAGAATAAAGCCACCAACTCCGACACACGTCTAGCAAAAGCTAAAGTCAACAACGTGACAGCATTCCACGTAAGAAATTTGACCTCAACCTCCTGTAGAGGCTCGAAATAGTCCGATTGGAGAAACTGCAACACCACGTTAAGGTCTCAAGGCACCGTAGGCGGTACAAAGGGAGGCTGGATGTGCAGAATTGCCTTCAAAAAGGTCCGAACCTCAGGAAGGGCAGCCAATTGTTTCTGGAAGAAAATGAGTAGGGCGAAGTCTGGAACTTTCACAGATCCCAACTTCATGCCCATATCCACACCAGCTTGTAGGAAGAGGAGAAACTGTCCCAGTTGAAACTCCACCGCAGGAAATTTCTTGGACTCACACCAAGATACATATTTTTTCCAAATTCGATGGTAATGCTTAGACGTTACTCCTTTCCTAGCCTGTATCAAGTTAGGACTAACCTTGTTCGGAATGCTCTTCCGAGCTAGTATCAGGCGTTCAACCTTCATGCCGTCAAACGTAGCCGCGTTAAGTCTTGATAGGCGAACGGCCCCTGCTGCAGCAGGTCCTCCCGAAGAGGAATCGGGCCTCGGCTCTTCTTGCAGAAGATACAGAAGATCCGCGTACCAAGCCTTTCTTGGCCAGTTGGGAGCAATGAGGATCGCTTGAACTCTTGTTCTCCTTATGAGCTTTAGAACTCTTGGGATGAGTGGAAGCGGAGGAAACAAGTACACTGACTGGAACACCCACGGAGTCACTAGGGCGTCCACCGCCACTGCTTGCGGGTCCCTCGACCTGGAACAATACTGCCGAAGCTTCTTGTTGAGATGAGAGGCCATCATGTCATTCTGGGGTATGCACCGAAGATCTGTTACCTCCTTGAACACCTCCGGATGGAGACCCCGCTCCCCTGGATGGAGATCGTGTCTGCTGAGAAAGTCCACTTTCCAGTTGCCTACTCCCGGAATGAGGATTGCTGACAGCGCCAACGCGTGCTTTTCTGACCAGAGGATGATTCTTGTTACCTCTGCCATTACAGCTCTGCTCTTCGTTCTGCCCTGTCGGTTTATGTAAGCCACTGTTGTCGCATTGTCCGACTGCACTTGGCCCGCTTGGAGAATACCGTTGTAGACAGCTCTTAGTTCCAGAATGATTATCGGCAGGCCGGCTTCCAGACTTGACCACCTTCCTTGGAAGTTTACCCTTTGAGTGACTGTGCCCCAGCCCCGGAGACTTGCATCCGTGGTTAAAAGGATCCAGTCCTGTATCCCGAACCTGCTGCCCTCCAGAAGGTGAGGTAATTGTAGCCACCAGAGGAGTGAAATCCTGGCCTTTGGCGACAGACGTATTCTCTTGTGCATGTATAGATGGAATCCCGACCACTTGTCCAGGAGATCCAGTTGGAAGGACCGAGCGTGAAACCTCCCGTACTGCAGAGCCTCGTAAGAGGTCACCATCTTCCCCAGAAGGCGAATGCACTGAGGAACTGACACCCGGGCTGGCTTCAAGACATCCCGGACCATCGTTTGAATCACCAACGCCTTTTCCTATGGGAGAAAAACCCTCTGTACCTCCGTGTCGAGGATCATTCCCAGAAAGGACAACCTCCTGGTTGGTTCCAAATGAGATTTTGGAAGATTCTGGATCCAACCATGTTCCCTGAAAAGCTGGGTCAAGAGTGCTATGGACCGTAACAGCTTCTCCTTGGATGATGCCTTTATCAGCAGATCGTCCAGATACGGAATTATGTTCACCCCCCGTCTGCGGAGGAGAATCATCATTTCCGCCATCACCTTGGTGAATACCCTCGGTGCTGTGGAGAGGCCGAATGGGAGGGCCTGGAACTGAAAGTGACAGTCCAACAGTGCAAATCGAAGATGCAGCAGCCAAATCGGAATGTGGGAGTACGCATCCTTGATATCCAGGCATACTAGGAATTCCCGCTCCTCCAGACCCGATAACACTGCCCTTAGAGACTCCATTTTGAACTCCCTCAGAAAGGGTTTATTGATTTTAAGTTCAGAATGGGCCTGACCAAACCATCCGGTTTCGGCACCACGAAAAGGTTCGAATAGTAACCTTTGTTTTGCATATGAGGTGGTACTGGCACAATGACCTGTGCCTCCACCAACTTCTGGACGGCTTCTTGCAGGACAGTCCTGTCCGCCAGCAGAACTGGCAAGCCTGATCTGAAAAATCGGTGAGGAGGGAGATTTGTAAATTCCAGCCTGAACCCCTGGGACACAATATCTTGTACCCAGGGGTCCAGGCCGGAGGACACCCAGACATGACTGAAATGTCTGAGTCTCGCTCCCACCGGCCCCACTTCCGGGGCGTGCAGTCCACTGTCATGCGGAGGACTTTGGTGTACCTGAATCATGTTTCTGTTCCTGGGAACCTGCAGCCGCAGGTTTGTTGGACTTGGGCCGACCTCCCCGAGAGAAGGTGTTGGACGATTTGGCCTTACTGGGCTTGGTAGACCGAAAGGGCTGTGATGTAACTGAAGAAAAGAGTTTCTTCGGAGCAGGTGTAGCTGAGGGAAGAAAGGGTGACTTACCAGCCGTAGAGATCCACGCATCTAACGCTTTCCCAAAGAGAGCCTCACCTGTGTATGGTAGGGTCTCCACACTTCTTCTAGATTCCGCATCGGCAGACCACTGGCACAACCACAGTCCTCGATGAGCTGATATTGACATGGAGGAAATTCCCGCAGCCATGGAACCCAGGTCTTTCATAAATTCTACCAGAAATCCTGCCAAATCCTGAATGTTACGTAAAAACAATTCAACATCACATTTTTCCATAGTATCCAAGTCCTCAAGTAACGTGCCTGACCACTTTACTATAGCTTTGGCAATCCAAGCCCTGGCAATAGTGGGGCATAGTATTGTCCCTGAAGCCGTGTACATGGATTTGAGCGTATTATCAATTTTATAATCAGCCAACTCTTTCAAGGCGGTAAATCCTGGAACAGGTAAAACCACCCTTTTTGAGAGTCTGGATACTGACGTAACAACAATAGGCGGGTTTTCCCATTTTTTTTCTATCCTCTACTGGGAAAGGAAACGCCAGCAGGAACCTTTTGGGTATCTTGAATTTTTTATCCGGGTTTTCCCAAGCCTTTTCAAATATAGCATCTAATTCCTTTGACACAGGGAATGTTAGCGAAGCTTTCTTATTTTCAGTGAAGTAAGCCTCCTCAACCTGCTCGGGTGTTGTATCAGTAGTATTCAGCACATCCCTAATAGCCTCTATCATCAACTGCACCCCTTTAGCAAGAGATGCTGTCCCCCGCAACACATCCCCGTCACCGTATGCAGTATCAGAATTAATATCGGTATCATCGTGCATGATCTGTGCAAGAACACGTTTATGTGAATATACAGCAGGGAGCCCTGATGTACCAGAACTGGGCCAGACTGCCATAGAGTTCTGTAAAGCCTGAGTTGCAGATTCATTTTGTGGAAACCTATTTGAAATCTGAGAAATCATAGATTTGATAGATTTCAAATAAACCAGTGCAACCCTGATTACATGGAATGGGATCATCCTGAGAGGACATATCCTCTGCAGCATAAGACAGAGTCCCTGACATTGCTTAATGGAGACCACAGACACTCCACACGCACACAGGGGAGGACAGAGTTTTACCCCCAAGAATGGCAAGAGAGACACAGAGATTGTAGCCAACCCACACACAGCGCTTTTAATATAAAGGGAGACCACCTATCAGCGCTGACTGTGCACCTTAATAGGTTACACAGTATTTTTGCAGCCCCCCCCCCCCCCCTTCTACAACCCCTGGTACCGTAAGAGATAGCTGGAGTTGCTGTGGAGGGACTTGCTCTTCACTGACAGCGTTGTGCAGGCAGGAAAATGCTGAACGCTGTTGGGTCCGCTCTGAGGAGAAGCTGCGCCCCCTTAATGGCGCTATCTTCTTGATCTTCATAGGATTATACTGGCCTGAGGAGAAACTTGCTGGCTTAGATCCCAGGACCCCGACTGGCTGTGTAACCAGTGTAGGGTGTAGGCGCTGGCACAGGGCACCCCTCACAGCGCCACACTATGTACCGCTGAGACTCCGGAGCGCAGTTAATACTGCGCTCCTACCCTGATGCCGCCATCTTCACACCGGCCCCCCGCTTGCTAGGGGGGTCGGTGACTCACTCGCCACTGATCTTCGGTTTTTTAAGGGGGTGGCAGCATGCTGCTGGGGTGAGCGATCCCCTGTGGCGGGGAACAATCTATCCCCTCTGAAGCTCAGTGTCCTGTCAGCGGAGATCGTGGCTCAGACCCCGCAGGGCGGACACTACTCCATCCCTTAGTCCCACGAAGCAGGGAGACTGTTGCCAGCAGCCTCCCTGTAAAATAATAAACTCTAAAAATAAACTTTACTAGAGAAACTCTGGAGAGCTCCCCTAGATGTGACCGGCTCCTCCGGGCACATTTTCTAAGCCGAGTCTGGTAGGAGGGCCATGGAGGGAGGAGCCAGTCCACACTCTCAAACTCTTAAAGTGCCAATGGCTCCTGGTGGACCCATCTATACCCCATGGTACCCCAGCATCCTCTAGGACGTAAGAGAAACAAGAAATTTACACAGCTTGAGATTTAGGTATTCATAACGAGATGCTTTATCCATCCTCCTGACCATAATCAAAATGTCTACTCAAATTTTAAACTGATTGTAAGAAGTATTTAAAAAGCACTAACAACTTATAAGATACAGTATATAACAATGTTAAGGCTTGAAATAACGGACTGTTCAAACAAGGAATAAATAAGATTTTACTTACCGATAAATCTATTTCTCATAGTCCGTAGTGGATGCTGGGGACTCCGTCAGGACCATGGGGATTAGCGGCTCCGCAGGAGACAGGGCACAAAAAGTAAGCTTTTAGGATCACATGGTGTGTACTGGCTCCTCCCCCTATGACCCTCCTCCAAGCCTCAGTTAGGTACTGTGCCCGGACGAGCGTACACAATAAGGAAGGATCTTGAATCCCGGGTAAGACTCATACCAGCCACACCAATCACACCGTACAACTTGTGATTTGAACCCAGTTAACAGTATGATAACAACGAAGGAGCCTCTGAAAAGATAGCCCACAACAATAATAACCCGATTTTTGTAACAATAATTATGTACAAGTAATGCAGACAATCCGCACTTGGGATGGGCGCCCAGCATCCACTACGGACTATGAGAAATAGATTTATCGGTAAGTAAAATCTTATTTTCTCTAACGTCCTAGTGGATGCTGGGGACTCCGTCAGGACCATGGGGATTATACCAAAGCTCCCAAACGGGCGGGAGAGTGCGGATGACTCTGCAGCACCGAATGAGAGAACTCCAGGTCCTCCTCAGCCAGGGTATCAAATTTGTAGAATTTTACAAACGTGTTCCCCCCTGACCACGTAGCTGCTCGGCAAAGTTGTAAAGCCGAGACCCCTCGGGCAGCCGCCCAAGATGAGCCCACCTTCCTTGTGGAATGGGCATTTACAGATTTTGGCTGTGGCAGGCCTGCCACAGAATGTGCAAGCTGAATTGTACTACAAATCCAACGAGCAATAGTCTGCTTAGAAGCAGGAGCACCCAGCTTTTTGGGTGCATACAATATAAACAGCAAGTCAGACTTTCTGACTCCAGCCGTCCTGGAATTATATATATATATATATATATATATATATATATATATATATATATATATATTCAGGGCCCTGACAACGTCTAGCAACTTGGAGTCCTCCAAGTCCCTAGTAGCCGCAGGCACCACAATAGGTTGTTTCAGGTGAAACGCTGACACCACCTTAGGAAGAAACTGGGGACGAGTCCGCAGTTCTGCCCTGTCCGAATGGAAAATCAAATATGGGCTTTTGTAAGACAAAGCCGCCAATTCTAACACTCGCCTGGCCGAGGCCAGGGCCAACAGCATGGTCACTTTCCATGTGAGATATTTCAAATCCACAGATTTGAGCGGTTCAAACCAATATGATTTGAGGAATCCCAACACTACGTTGAGATCCCACGGTGCCACTGGAGGCACAAAAGGGGCTGTATATGCAATACTCCCTTGACAAATGTCTGGACTTCAGGAACTGAAGCCAATTCTTTCTGGAAGAAAATCTACAGGGCCGAAACTTGAATCTTAATGGACCCCAATTTGAGGCTCATAGACACTCCTGTTTGCAGGAAGTGCAGAAATCGACCTAGTTGAAATTTCTTCGTGGGGCCTTCCTGGCCTCACCCACGCAACATATTTTCACCACATGTGGTGATAACGTTGTGCGGTCACCTCCTTCCTGGCTTTGACCAGGGTAGGTATGACCTCTTCCGGAATGCCTTTTCCCTTAGGATCTGGCGTTCAAACGCCATGCCGTCAAACGCAGCCGCGGTAAGTCTTGGAACAGACATGGTACTTGCTGAAGCAAGTCCCTTCTTAGCTCCCGAGGCCATTAGTCCTCTGTGAGCATCTCTTGAAATTCCGGGTACCAAGTCCCTCTTGGCCAATCCGGAGCCACGAGTATAGTTCTTACTCCTCTACGTCTTATAATTCTCAATACCTTGGTTATGAGAAGCAGAGGAGGGAACACATACACCGACTGTTACACCCGCGGTGTTACCAGGACATCCACAGCTATCGCCTGAAGGTCTCGTGACCTGGCGCAATACCTGTCCCGTTTTTTGTTCGGGCGGGATGTCATCATGTCCACCTTTGGTCTTTCCCAACGGTTCACAATCATGCGGAAAACTTCCCGATGAAGTTCCCACTCTCACGGGTGGAGGTCGTGCCTGCTGAGGAAGTCTGCTTCCCAGTCGTCCACTCCCGGAATGAACACTGCTGACAGTGCTATCACATGATTTTCCGCCCAGCGAAAAATCCTTGCAGTTTTGCCACTGCCCTCCTGCTTCTTGTGCCGCCCTTTCTGTTTACGTGGGCGACTGCCGTGATGTTATCCCACTGGATCAATACCGGCTGACCTTGAAGCAGAGGTCTTGCTAAGTTTAGAGCATTATAAATTTGCTCTTAGCTCCAGTATATTTATGTGGAGAGAATTCTCCAGACTTGATCACACTCCCTGGAAATTTTTTCCCTGTGTGACTGCTCTCCAGCCTCTCAGGCTGGCCTCCGTGGTCACCAGCACCCAATCCTGAATGCCGAATCTGCGGCCCTCTAGAAGATGAGCACTCTGTAATCACCACAGGAGAGACACCCTTGTCCTTGGATATAGGGTTATCCGCTGATGCATCTGAAGATGCGATCCGGACCATTTGTCCAGCAGATCCCACTGAAGAGTTCTTGCGTGAAATCTGCCGAATGGAATCGCTTCGTAATAAGCCACCATTTTTACCAGGACTCTTGTGCAATGATGCACTGACACTTTTCCTGGTTTTAGGAGGATCCCGATTAGCTCGGATAACTCCCTGGCTTTCTCCTCTGGGAGAAACACCTTTTTCTGGACTGTGTCCAGAATCATCCCTAGGACCAGCAGACATGTCGTCGGAACAACTGCGGTTTTGGAATATTTAGAATCCACCCGTGTTGTCGTAGAACTACTTGAGATAGTGCTACTCCGACCTCCAACTGTTCTCTGGACCTTGTTCTTATCAGGAAGTCGTCCATTTTCTTTGAAGACGAATCCTCATTTCGGTCATTACCTTGGTAAGGACCCGGGGTGCCTTGGACAATCCAACGGCATCGTCTGAAACTGATAGTGACAGTTCTGTACCACGAACCTGAGGTACCCTCGGTTAGAAAGGCAAATTTTTGGGACATGGAGGTAAGCATCCCTGATGTCCCGGGACACCATATAGTCCCCTTCTTCCCGGTTCGCTATCACTGCTCTGAGTGACTCCATCTGGATTTGAACTTTTGTAAGTGTTCAAATATTTCAGATTTAGAATAGGTCTCACCTAGCCTTCTGGCTTCAGTACCACCATACAGTGTGGAATAATACCCCTTTCCTTGTTGTAGGAGGGGTACTTTGATTATCACCTGCTGGGAATACAGCTTGTGAATTGTTTTCAATACTGCCTCCCTGTCGGAGGGAGACATTGGTACAGCAGACTACAGGAACCTGCGAGGGGGAAACGTCTCGACATTCCAATCTGTACCCCTTGGATACTACTTGTAGGATCCAGGGGTCCTGTACGGTCCCAGCGTCATGCTGAGAACTTGGGAGAAGCGTTGGAGGGCTTCTGTTCCTGGGAATGGGCTGCCTGCTGCAGTCTTCTTCCCTTTCCTCTATCCCTGGGCAGATATGACTCTTATAGGGACGAAAGGACTGAGGCTGAAAAGACGGTGTCTTTTTCTGCAGAGATGTGACTTAGGGTAAAAAACGGTGGATTTTCCAGCAGTTGCCGTGACCACCAGGTCCCATGGACCGACCCCAAATAACTCCTCCCCTTTATACGGCAATACATCTTTGTGCCGTTTGGAATCTGCATCACCTGACCACTGTCGTGTCCATAAACATCTTCTTGCAGATATGGACATCGCATTTACTCTTGATGCCAGAGTGCAAATATCCCTCTGCGCATCTCGCATATATAGAAATGCATCCTTTAAATGCTCTATAGTCAATAAAATACTGTCCCTGTCAAGGGTATCAATATTTTTAGTCAGGGAATCCGACCAAGCCACCTCAGCTCTGCACATCCAGGCTGAGGCGATCGCTGGTCGCAGTATAACACCAGCATGTGTGTGTATACTTTTTAGGATATTTTCCAGCCTCCTATCAGCTGGCTCCTTAAGTACGGCCCTATCTGTAGATGGTACCGCCACTTGTTCTGATAAGCATGTGAGCGCCTTATCCACCCTAAGGGGTGTTTCCCAACGTGCCCTAACTTCTGGCGGGAAAGGGTATACCGCCAATAATTTTCTATCGGGGGAAACCCACGCATCATCACACACTTCATTTAATTTATCTGATTCAGGAAAAACTACAGGTAGTTTTTTCACATCCCACATAATACCCTTTTTTGTGGTACTTGTAGTATCAGAAATATGTAACACCTCCTTCATTGCCCTTAACGTGTGGCCCTAAAGGAAAATACGTTTGTTTCTTCACCGTCGACACTGAAATCAGTGTCCGTGTCTGGGTCTGTGTCGACCGACTGAGGTAAATGGGCGTTTTACAGCCCCTGACAGTGTTTGAGACGCCTGGGCAGGTACTAATTTGTTCGCCGGCCGTCTCATGTCGTCAACCGGCTTGCAGCGTGTTGACATTATCACGTAATTCCATAAATAAGCCATCCATTCCGGTGTCGACTCCCTAGAGAGTGACATCACCATTACAGGCAATTTGCTCCGCCTCCTCACCAACATTTTCCTCATACATGTCGACACACACGTACCGACATACAGCACACACATAGGGAATGCTCTGATAGAGGACAGGACCCACTAGCCCTTTGGGGAGACAGAGGGAGAGTTTGCCAGCACACACCAAAACGCTATAATTATATAGGGACAACCTTTATATAAGTGTTCCTCCCTTATAGCATTTAATATATATTCATATCGCCAAATCAGTGCCCCCCCTCTCTGTTTTAACCCTGTTTCTGTAGTGCAGTGCAGGGGAGAGCATGGGAGCCTTCCCACCAGCATTTCTGTGAGGGAAAATGGCGCTGTGTGCTGAGGAGAATAGGCCCCGCCCCCTTTTCGGCGGGCTTCTTCTCCGGAGTTTGTGATATCTGGCAGGGGTTAAATACATCCATATAGCCTCAAGGGCTATATGTGATGTATTTTTCGCCATACAGGTATTATACATTGCTGCCCAGGGCGCCCCCCCCCCGCGCCCTGCTCCCTCCGTGACCGCTGTGTGAAGTGTGCTGACAACAATGGCGCACAGCTGCAGTGCTGTGCGCTACCTGATGAAGACTGAAAGTCTTCTGCCGCCTGGTTCCGGACCTCTTCGATCTTCAGCATCTGCAAGGGGGGTCGGCGGCGCGGCTCCGGGACGAACCCCAGGGCGAGACCTGTGTTCCGACTCCCTCTGGAGCTAATGGTGTCCAGTAGCCTAAGAAGCCAATCCATCCTGCACGCAGGTGAGTTCACTTCTCTCCCCTAAGTCCCTCGATGCAGTGAGCCTGTTGCCAGCAGGACTCACTGAAAATAAAGAACCTAAAAACTTTTTCTAAGCAACTCTTTAAGAGAGCCACCTAGATTGCACCCTGCTCGGACGGGCACAAAAACCTAACTGAGGCTTGGAGGAGGGTCATAGGGGGAGGAGCCAGTACACACCATGTGATCCTAAAAGCTTACTTTTTGTGCCCTGTCTCCTGCGGAGCCGCTAATCCCCATGGTCCTGACGGAGTCCCCAGCATCCACTAGGACGTTAGAGAAAAACAGTATTTTCATATTGATGAAAGAAGAAATATTTGTGAAAAAAGTATTCTGCCAATGTTATGTCTAGTTACCCTTCGTGGAGAGGACCTTTCCCATAAGCCCCTGGGTAGACATCACAAACTATTTAGAACAGTAACCTGTGGTGAGCAAAGCAAGACCCCGAGCCCAAAGCATGGCGAGCAAAGTGAGCCCATGAGGGTCCAACGATGCATAGATAAAACAAAATAACCTCAAACGAACGGAGAATGGACATTTAGGTGCTGTAAGGGCAGAAGTTCTCCTCTGCCCTCTCGTTCCGTCACTTCCTAGTCTTGACAACGAAGGGAACATAGACACAACCATTCTGCCAATGCTATATAGTATAATACCAGTAACTGCAGCTAAGAATGGTCATTCATTAATATAATGAAATGTATTTTTTAGTAAACAAAACAGCAAAAAACAAACTCTCTCCTCATATAATTTGACCACCACTGTACATTGGCACAACACAGAATTCTGAATGGGAAAGATTTTGGTAGGAGGCAAGGACCATTTATTTTATTCTTTAAAAACCATTTTACAATATTTTATTAGAGGACCTGATCCATATCTCTCTCCTAAGTAAAGTTAGATCACCTATACCAGTGACCTATAGCTGCCGAGACCTGGATCGCTCCTCTGTGACTATGGCCAGCTCCTTACAGAGGAAATAGTCACACTGACATCACTGGGAGTCCATGGCAACATCAATGCGAAATTCCTGCATTCAAAATATTTGTAAAATTAAAGTAAAATAGTTCCCATGGACAACAGAGCACATATGCGGTCAGCCAGGTTCTAGTGGCGGCATTACAGGACGCACCGCACTGCCGCCATCAAAGGAGGACACTTAAGTGCATCTAGGTAAAATGCAGCAAATTCTAGCAGGATGTCGTTAAGAGTCTATATCAAACTAATAATTCATCTAATTTACAATGGTCATTACCTTTCTTATTTAGTGGACGTTTTCTAACACATACACATATCCGATGCTCATCAATCTGTAGTAAACAAAAGGGATGTACGTCTTTAGGTATGACATTTGCAGTTCCCACAGTACAAAAACATTTAAACATCCTCAAATCCAAGTTGAAAGCTTAATATTAAAGTACAAATACTCTCATAAAACTTAAAATTTCTTTCAGATGACCAATACAAATAAAATCACAAACTAGTCCAATATATACTTGCAGAAGTGAAATTAAAAACAATTTAATTTTAGAGTAACTTTCAAAAAAACAAACAAAAAAAAACTGTTCTAAATTAAGATAGATGTACAGAGAAATAAAAGTGATTTGTAAACGGGGCCACATACATCTAACCTCCTGATACGCAATACCGTGGTGTGACTCTGTGGCGCCAAGGGTCTTTTTGTGCAACTTTTTCCATTGCAATAAGGCTTTTTGCATTGCTATGCAAAAAAGGATGCACAAGCAGTTTAATCTGATTAAAATTATATTTGGCATGCCTATATTCTGTGTGCAACCATGGCTGTATCTGCATAAGAAATGACACGCTACAGAGGTTTCCTAGCAAACACTGAAATGTACCATTTGGTACGCAGATACAGGAATAGTCGCACACAGAATAAGGAGATGCCACATATCATTTTAATCAGCAGAATTTGCTCATGCGTTCTATTTACATAGACATGAATAAGACGCATTTTCTGCAAAAGAGACGCCAGACGCTAATGGAGTTGCACGGGACCCATCAGCTCACTCATGCCAGGCATCTCCCGCCGCATAGTGTATTGAGGCAGGATGTATAAGGACACATCTGTAATAAAAGACTGAGGCGGACACTTCCACTGGGGGGCTTTAACTTACGGTATCTGCTGTAGTTAAAGGCCGGTAGTCCAAACTTCCCCTGAAATCTTTTATCATACACATTATTTCATAGTTTGGATTTGTGGCATCAAAATCCTATAAAGAAACACATGAAATAACAGTCAAATAAATGCATTAGAACATAAAAGAAGTTCAAAGTACACATTTTATAGAAAACAATGTTCAGCCTTGGATAAAAAATACTAAAACTACCTGCCACTAACTCCAGAATGGGCACTGTTTGGCATTCTCCCACAAAATCTTAAGAGCTTGAGGGGAGGCAGATGGCTGCCACTTGGTGGTCCCTGCAGCAGCTTACAAATCAATTCTACAGGTGTGGATACACCCCGAATCCACAACTATCTTCCTTTTGAAAACAAAATAGTTTTATCTTTTCTGCATGGAGTTGGGTATTACTAAAACTGCAATCTGGACCATTTTAAATTCTTAATCCTAAACTGTTTCCAGTCCAAAACAATGTTGCCTTTGGTTGACTCCTCATAACTTTATGGTAAATGGTTATTTTTTTAAAAAACGTTTTTATTATCTCTTGCTCTTTTTTTCTGTATCCCTATCTTTTTGTATGGGGAAAAAAAAAAAAAAAAAAAAGATCAATAAAAACCAATACTGGAAAAAAAAAAACCCTGAAACATTGGAGATGAAAGTTGTGATAGAGATAGACAGACAGGAAATCTCCAATCTATGCCTCTTAATGTGTGATATTGTGTGTTCTGTAGCGTAGATCTACTTCGCTAAGGTGTAGGTAATACAGAGGAGAAATGATGTATTAAGGAAGCAAGGCCAGCCCTTACAACAGTATGCAACACAAAAGTTATAGGACACTGGAGGTTTCTTCCCATGCACAGTACACATTATATATACTGCAAGGAAAATCAGAAGCAATTCCAAATTGGAGGTTAAATAACTAAGTCACAGTGAATATGCCCACAGCAGTGATAGTGGAGGCTACTATGATAAAGATTAGACTACACACCAGCGCTCGCTTCTCTCGCAGTTCTTGCTGTTGTATCCGTCTTCTCTCACGCTTCTCCTGCAACTTTTCTACTTCTTTCACACAGTTAGATTTCCTCCGAGCTTATGTGGGGAAGGGGAGGAGAAAAGAGGGCTTATGTCAGAAAAATCTACCCTCAGGTGTGGTGCACTGGAAAGCTACAATATGTACACACTATAGTGATGAATACATATAAATAGGAAAGTTACCATAACATTAAATTTAAAAAAAGGACTAGAATATCATTAAGAAGAAAAGGCCTGTTAGGAAAAGAACAGAATGAAATGCTGGAATAACTGTCCACCCTGTAATAAGCTCTACATAACCTCTTCACCTGCCCCATTATATACACCGTCACCTGCTTAAAGGATCAAGCTTATTACAGACACATTGCAAAAATAAAAATGGTTTTCTTGCAAATACATCCTGCACTTAAGTTAGTCATAAAAATATCTCCCATTAATTAAAATGTTAAACTTTACTTTCATATATCATTCACGATGATCCTCTTTTCCTTTAACACTTTCCTTAAAAAAAAAAAAAAAAAAAAAACCTGCTATAACATCCTGGGTCTCAGTAGTGCCAGCGACAGATATTAAGCTATATTACCACCAGGTGGTCTTGTGTCTAAATGATCAGCATGACAGAAAATTCTACATGCAGGTCAGAAACACACAGGCAAGGCACGGAATTCTATTATACTACTGAAACCTTGTTCCTTGTGAAATCCTCCCAGCTAAATGTAAGCACTTATCCCGAGTTATCTGACAGATAAATAAGGATATGGTTGGATTTATCACAACTTTAATACGGTTATATTAGTGTGGAACATAAGCAGATGCTGTGTTGTAGTCTACCAACATATTGCTCAAGGCAGTAAACACAGCAAAAATGTATAGGTTTTCTTTTAAATAAAAAGAATCAGCATCAATTTGAAATTCGGTCTTTATTTTCAGAAACTCACGAGTCCAGTAAAGGATCTAACACTAGTCCCACAATGATGTCATAACATCAAACCGCCAGCATGAAAGGTTCATGCCGCTCAAACACTAGATTCACCTAAGGCTGGCTAGGATGTGCTACATAGACTAAGTACAATTCATCCACTCTGGTGTAATTATCAGTGTAAAAGACCTGCATGTGACCTCACTAACAGCCTGTAGCTGCTAACCACTAACCTAAGCTTTTGAATAGTAGTAGGGTTCACACATTGAACAAGAGCACTAAGTCGCATGCTATGAAAAGTGACATGCCAAGATTACACGCTATTGGGGAGGGGGGGACTCAATTCAGCGTGCTGTGCTGTAGTGCACATATCGGCCAATTACAGTCATCCTGGCATCACAAGTTTCCTTGCACACTTCTATGGGATGAAGAGCAACATTTGCTATGCACTGCAGATAGACACAACTTGCCATTCCTTAACGGAAAAACCATGTCCATTGTGTTGAAATGAATTCCCCCCTCTAGGTGAGGATATTATACAGACCGCATGCAAGGTACATCCACAGCTGTCATGACACCCCCATGTATACATGCAAATAAATCAGCGTAATGAGGAAAGCTCACTGCTACATGTTCCTGTAACAATGGGTAATGAAACTCACTCGTAGAAATGAAAAGCTACAGATGCTTCATATGCCTCAGTGACCACTATGTAAGACTGCAGAGGTGAATGCTCATGATTTCTATTGATAAACGTGGAATCGGAAATGTGCACATAGAATATGAAGCAATCCTAAACATATGTTACATACAAGGAGGGCCAAAGTCCTTTTTTCCAGGCTGATCTGGAGATATATCTGAAACACTACCATTCTGCTGTGCAGAGGCTGGCGGCTCTGGAGGCTGGCTTGGCCGTGGCCGGGCTGAACCCACTGCTGCAAGGAAAGAGGACATCATTAGACCCATAAGTGCAACGCAGACTAGAATCGCAGCTAGCAATACAAAACAAGTACAGAAGAGAAGATTCCTGTATGTCATTGTATCAAGTATAAACATCATAGCCCTAAATGATTTAATATCACTGTTAAAGGAACTCATTTTATAGTCAAACTATACATCCAATATAAATAGATACACTGAGTAAGAGTGTATGGCTAAATCCTTCATTAAAATCCATAATGCATTACAGCCGCAAATAAAACGAATACATAGCTATAAAAGAACGAGTTACAAGAGAAATCCTGATTCACCGCCTCATTACAAAGCAGTAAAAGTGAAGATCCGGGTGCAGAAGATGGGGCAATGGTCTCTGTAGCACACAGATCGGCAAGCCTTACCTCTATTGTCCCTTGCAGGCGTTTCATTCTTGGCTGGGGCTACAGTACGCCGGTTCTATAAAAGTAAAACACAAAAATGACATGCAACAGAAGAAACCAGAGCGGAGGGCGGGGGGGAGAAGAGTCACGTCAGCCTGCAATTCTATCACCCCCACTGATGCTGGGACAATTCTTACTCCAGCATGCCACACAAAGCTTATAACTCCACTTTAACTTAACTGCAGAGAGTCTGGCTGAAACCCCCATGGATATGGTAATAGAGGAAGAAGAAAGGTAAACATTACATTTTAAGTGGGGTTGGAAAGGAAAGGACAAGTTAACTCACATTTAAATTTGAATATATGAAACATGAACGCGTTACAATACTGTATAGCTCAGTCCCATTAAGGTTCTGCAGCAACTCAAACAGTTGATGGTTGGCGTGTGTGTGTGTACACAGACGTGTCCACATATACCTTTGCTTAAATCACACCAAACAGACCCATTTAGTACGCCGTGGTCTTTGCAATTTGGCTGCACCAAGCATCCATCCAGGGACTTTTTCTTGAAATATGCATCTTATTTGCATCGCTAATGAGACAAAAGAACAATACAAGGGTACACTTCTGTGCGTGACAGCCACTAATCCGGGGTAAATAGACAGAAGACAGCAACCAGATATGTGTGATCAGAGCTATGCCTCGTACTACATAGTGTTATACTTATTCTGAAACTTTGATACCAATTTCTTTGTGACAACAGGATTAATCTAGTGCATGTTATATGCGGCAACAATACAAATAAAACGCATAATTCTGGGAGACGCCTGGGAAACGCTACACATGTTGGAGCACATAAGTTTTGCCATATGGTGCAAGAACTGTAGGTGAATGAGAACACGTGTGTTTGTGTGTATTATACATAAATAATGTGTTTGGGATGATAAGTATTTTGGTTATCGGATTTTTCTGTATTGTAGAATATTTGCATACCATCATTAGTTATCTTGGTGATGGGACCCACGTCTAAGCACAGAAAACATTTATGTTTCATATACACTCAGCCTGAAGGTTGTTTTCTACAATATTTTTCGTAATTGTGTTCATGAATCAAAGTCTGTGCACATCGATGCATCAGAAAGCAAAGGCGTCACTATCTCAGTCATGGTCCAAAAATTCTGTATTTGGAATTTTGCATATGGGAGACTAAACCTGTATCTAGATAGATGTCTCACGCTTTCGACTTTGAAAGATCAGTATATTGATATAGCTTGTATAAATAAGCATAAAATCCCAAAACAAAATCTAGAAAAAATCCATAATAAAAGGATATACTGGGCCTTATCAATATGGCTTTCTTTTTGTTGCAGTTTCTGAAAAATATTCCATTTGATTTGATCTACAGAAATGTAAATAAGGTTAAAAAAAAAATAAGAATTTACTTACCGATAATTCTATTTCTCGTAGTCCGTAGTGGATGCTGGGAACTCCGTAAGGACCATGGGGAATAGCGGCTCCGCAGGAGTCTGGGCACAAAAGTAAAGCTTTAGGACTACCTGGTGTGCACTGGCTCCTCCCCCTATGACCCTCCTCCAAGCCTCAGTTAGGATACTGTGCCCGGACGAGCGTACACAATAAGGAAGGATATTGAATCCCGGGTAAGACTCATACCAGCCACACCAATCACACCGTACAACTTGTGATCTGAACCCAGTTAACAGCATGATAACAGAGGAGCCTCTGGAAAGATGGCTCACAACAACAATAACCCGATTTAGTTAACAATAACTATGTACAAGTATTGCAGACAATTCGCACTTGGGATGGGCGCCCAGCATCCACTACGGACTACGAGAAATAGAATTATCGGTAAGTAAATTCTTATTTTCTCTGACGTCCTAGTGGATGCTGGGAACTCCGTAAGGACCATGGGGATTATACCAAAGCTCCCAAACGGGCGGGAGAGTGCGGATGACTCTGCAGCACCGAATGAGAGAACTCCAGGTCCTCCTCAGCCAGGGTATCAAATTTGTAGAATTTAGCAAACGTGTTTGCCCCTGACCAAGTAGCTGCTCGGCAAAGTTGTAAAGCCGAGACCCCTCGGGCAGCCGCCCAAGATGAGCCCACCTTCCTTGTGGAATGGGCTTTTACATATTTTGGCTGTGGCAGGCCTGCCACAGAATGTGCGAGCTGAATTGTACTACAAATCCAACGAGCAATAGTCTGCTTAGAAGCAGGAGCACCCAGCTTGTTGGGTGCATACAGGATAAACAGCGAGTCAGATTTTCTGACTCCAGCCGTCCTGGAAATATATATTTTCAGGGCCCTGACAACGTCCAGCAACTTGGAGTCCTCCAAGTCCCTAGTAGCCGCAGGCACCACAATAGGCTGGTTCAGGTGAAACGCTGACACCACCTTAGGGAGAAACTGAGGACGAGTCCTCAATTCCGCCCTGTCCGAATGGAAAATCAGATAAGGGCTTTTACAGGAAAAAGCCGCCAATTCTGACACGCGCCTGGCCGAAGCCAGGGCCAACAGCATGACCACTTTCCATGTGAGATATTTTAAATCCACAGATTGAAGTGGTTCAAACCAATGTGATTTGAGGAACCCCAAAACTACATTGAGATCCCAAGGTGCCACTGGAGGCACAAAAGGAGGCTGTATATGCAGCACCCCCTTGACAAACGTCTGAACTTCAGGAACTGAAGCCAGTTCTTTCTGGAAGAAAATCGACAGGGCCGAAATTTGAACCTTAATGGACCCCAATTTTAAGCCCATAGACACTCCTGTTTGCAGGAAATGCAGGAATCGTCCCAGTTGAAATTCCTCCGTTGGGGCCTTCCTGGCCTCGCACCACGCAACATATTTTCGCCAAATGCGGTGATAATGCTTTGCGGTCACATCCTTCCTGGCCTTGATCAGGGTAGTGATGACTTCCTCCGGAATGCCTTTTTCCTTCAGGTTCCGGCGTTCAACCGCCATGCCGTCAAACGCAGCCGCGGTAAGTCTTGGAACAGACAGGGTCCTTGCTGGAGCAGGTCCCTTCTTAGAGGCAGAGGCCACGGGTCCTCTGTGAGCATCTCTTGAAGTTCCGGGTACCAAGTCCTTCTTGGCCAATCCGGAGCCACGAGTATAGTTCTTACTCCTCTCCGTCTTATAATTCTCAGTACCTTGGGTATGAGAGGCAGAGGAGGGAACACATACACTGACTGGTACACCCACGGTGTTCCCAGAGCGTCCACAGCTATTGCCTGAGGGTCCCTTGACCTGGCGCAATACCTGTCCAATTTTTTGTTGAGGCGGGACGCCATCATGTCCACCTTTGGTTTTTCCAAACGGATTACAATCATGTGGAAAACTTCTGGGTGAAGTCCCCACTCTCCCGGGTGGAGGTCATGTCTGCTGAGGAAGTCTGCTTCCCAGTTGTCCACCCCCGGAATGAACACTGCTGACAGTGCTATCACATGATTTTCCGCCCAGCGAAGAATCCTTGCAGCTTCTGCCATTGCCCTCCTGCTTCTTGTGCCGCCCTGTCTGTTTACGTGGGCGACTGCCGTGATGTTGTCTGACTGGATCAGCACCGGCTGACCTTGAAGCAGAGGTCTTGCTAGGCTTAGAGCATTGTAAATGGCCCTTAGCTCCAGGATATTTATGTGAAGTGATGTCTCCAGGCTTGACCACAAGCCCTGGAAATTTCTTCCCTGTGTGACTGCTACCCAGCCTCGCAGGCTGGCATCCGTGGTCACCAGGACCCAGTCCTGAATGTCGAATCTGCGGCCCTCTAGAAGATGAGCACTCTGCAACCACCACAGGAGAGACACCCTTGTCTTTGGTGACAGGGTTATCCGCTGATGCATCTGAAGATGCGATCCGGACCATTTGTCCAGCAGGTCCCACTGGAAAGTTCTTGCGTGGAATCTGCCGAATGGGATTGCTTCGTAGGAAGCCACCATTTTTCCCAGGACCCTTGTGCATTGATGCACTGACACTTGGCCTGGTTTTAGGAGGTTTCTGACTAGCTCGGATAACTCCCTGGCTTTCTCCTCCGGGAGAAACACCTTTTTCTGGACTGTGTCCAGGATCATCCCTAGGAATAGAAGACGTGTCGTCAGGATCAGCTGCGATTTTGGAATATTGAGTATCCAACCGTGCTGCCGCAACACTACTTGAGATAGTGCTACCCCGACTACCAACTGTTCCCTGGATCTTGCCCTTATCAGGAGATCGTCCAAGTAAGGGATAATTAAAACTCCCTTCCTTCGAAGGAGTATCATCATTTCGGCCATTACTTTGGTAAAGACCCGGGGTGCCGTGGACAATCCAAACGGCAGCGTATGAAACTGATAGTGACAGTTCTGTACCACAAACCTGAGGTACCCTTGGTGAGAAGGGTAAATTGGGACATGGAGGTAAGCATCCTTGATGTCTAGAGACACCATATAATCCCCTTCTTCCAGGTTCGCAATCACCGCTCTGAGTGACTCCATCTTGAATCTGAACCTCTGTATGTAAGTGTTCAAGGATTTCAGATTTAAAATAGGTCTCACCGAGCCGTCCGGCTTCGGTACCACAAACAGCGTGGAATAATACCCCTTTCCCTGTTGCAGGAGGGGTACCTTGATTATCACCTGCTGGGAATACAGCTTGTGAATGGCTTCCAATACCGCCTCCCTGTCGGAGGGAGACGTCGGTAAAGCCGACTTTAGGAAACGGCGAGGGGGAAACGTCTCGAATTCCAATTTGTACCCCTGAGATACCACCTGAAGGATCCAGGGGTCCACTTGTGAGTGAGCCCACTGCGCGCTGAAATTCTTGAGACGGGCCCCCACCGTGCCTGAGTCCGCTTGTAAAGCCCCAGCGTCATGCTGAGGACTTGGCAGAAGCGGGAGAGGGCTTCTGTTCCTGGGAACTGACTGTTTGCTGCAGCCTTTTTCCTCTCCCTCTGCCACGGGGCAGAAATGAGGAGCCTTTTGCCCGCTTGCCCTTCTGGGGCCGAAAGGACTGCGCCTGATAATACGGCGTCTTCTTATGTTGAGAGGCTACCTGGGGTAAAAATGTGGATTTCCCAGCAGTTGCCGTGGCCACCAGGTCTGATAGACCTACCCCAAATAACTCCTCCCCTTTATAAGGCAATACTTCCATATGTCTTTTGGAATCCGCATCACCTGACCACTGCCGCGTCCATAACCCTCTTCTGGCAGAGATGGACAGCGCACTTACTCTTGATGCCAGTCGGCAAATATCCCTCTGTGCATCACGCATATATAAAAATGCATCTTTTAAATGCTCTATAGTCAGTAATATACTGTCCCTATCTAGGGTATCAATATTCTCAGTCAGGTAATCCGACCAAGCCACCCCAGCACTGCACATCCAGGCTGAGGCGATTGCTGGTCGCAGTATAACACCCGTGTGAGTGTATATACATTTTAGGATATTCTCCTGCTTTCTGTCAGCAGGTTCCTTAAGGGCGGCCGTATCAGGAGACAGTAGTGCCACTTGTTTTGACAAGCGTGTGAGCGCTTTATCCACCTTAGGGGGTGTTTCCCAACGTGCCCTATCCTCTGGCGGGAAGGGGTATGATGCCAATAACCTTTTAGGAATTATCAGTTTTTTATCGGGGGAAACCCACGCTTCATCACACACTTCATTTAATTCCTCAGATGCAGGAAAAACTACAGGCAGTTTTTTCTCACCAAACATAATACCCTTTTTAGTGGTACTTGTATTATCAGAAATATGTAAAACATTTTTCATTGCCTCAATCATGTAACGTGTGGCCCTACTGGAAGTCACATTCGTCTCTTCATCGTCGACACTGGAGTCAGTATCCGTGTCGGCGTCTGTATCTGCCATCTGAGATAACGGGCGTTTTAGAGCCCCTGATGGCCTTTGAGACGCCTGGACAGGCACAAGCTGAGTAGCCGGCTGTCTCATGTCATCAACCGTCTTTTGTAAAGAGCTGACACTGTCACGTAATTCCTTCCATAAGCCCATCCACTCAGGTGTTGACTCCCTAGGGGGTGACATCTCTATTACAGGCAATTGCTCCGCCTCCACATCATTTTCCTCCTCAAACATGTCGACACAATCGTACCGACACACTGCACACACACAGGGAATGCTCTGATAGAGGACAGGACCCCACTAGCCCTTTGGGGAGACAGAGGGAGAGTATGCCAGCACACACCAGAGCGCTATATATATACTGGGATAACCCTATAAAGAGTGTTTTTCCCTTATAGCTGCTGTTTTTATGATTACTGCGCCAAATTAGTGCCCCCCCCCTCTTGTTTTACCCTTTTCTGTAGTGCAGGACTGCAGGGGAGAGTCAGGGAGACGTCCTTTCAGCGGAGCTGTGAGGGAAAATGGCGCCTGTGTGCTGAGGAGATAGGCTCCGCCCCCTTCTCGGCTGACTTTTCTCCCGCGTTTTGCTGTATTCTGGCAGGGGTTAAAATACATCCATATAGCCCTGGAGGTTATATGTGGTGTATTTGCGCCAGCCAAGGTGTTTTTATTGCTGCTCAGGGCGCCCCCCCCTAGCGCCCTGCACCCTCAGTGACCGGAGTGTGAAGTGTGCCTGAGGAGCAATGGCGCACAGCTGCAGTGCTGTGCGCTACCTTGTTGAAGACTGATGTCTTCTGCCGCCGATTTTCCGGACCTCTTCTTGCTTCTGGCTCTGTAAGGGGGCCGGCGGCGCGGCTCTGGGACCGGACTCCGAGGCTGGGCCTGTGTTCGGTCCCTCTGGAGCTAATGGTGTCCAGTAGCCTAAGAAGCCCAAGCTGGCTGCAAGCAGGCAGGTTCGCTTCTTCTCCCCTTAGTCCCTCGATGCAGTGAGCCTGTTGCCAGCAGGTCTCACTGAAAATAAGTAACCTAAAACTAACTTTTTCTAAGAAGCTCAGGAGAGCCCCCTAGATTGCACCCTGCTCGGTCGGGCACAAAAATCTAACTGAGGCTTGGAGGAGGGTCATAGGGGGAGGAGCCAGTGCACACCAGGTAGTCCTAAAGCTTTACTTTTGTGCCCAGACTCCTGCGGAGCCGCTATTCCCCATGGTCCTTACGGAGTTCCCAGCATCCACTAGGACGTCAGAGAAAAAACCCTACAAATACTAAGTGAAAAAAAAGTAACAACTGTGACTGATCTACAAGCTGCGGAAAACCAGATTGGCTGCAACTCCTGCAGGGATTCCCAGGTGACATCATGAGCAGGGATTACCAAGATGCAGAGCAGCTGCCTGCACATTACTCTGTGCATAGACAGATTCACCTCTGCTACACAAAATCCACAACAAGATGAAATGCGACTTCCAAACCCCATACAGACAGACACAACTAACCTTTACAACCTTGTTCACTTTTGTTGTGGGGGTAGGAGGAGGTGGAATCTCAGGGCCCAGTTCAATTTCTTCATCAGGAGCCAGGTCAGCATTAAGTGAAAATATACTTTCCAAATCAATCTGGAGAAATAATAAAATACACATTTAATGTACTCTAAAAGATAAGAAAAAGAAACAATTCCACCGCCAAAGCGAGACTCTCACATTTTTCATATACCTTAATGTGTACAATAGTCTCAATTATAAAGGCAGCTAAATATACCATTCATAAAAGAAGCAATCTGTACCTTTGCTGGACAGTCCTACCCCCATCACTATATAGCTGCGTATTACTGAAAGAAGTCATGCAATGTCCTGCATACAAAACAGCTGAACAAGGCATAAAAGCTACTACTCTAAGACTATTCCAGCCGCACAGCAGAAGTTTCCCCACAAATCTTAACTATAAACTAAAACTTATTTTATTATTAAAATGCACACAGTTTACAGATAAACATGTTGGTACAAATCAGGGGCAAGTTTAAATGCCAAGTTGCCAAAAACATTAACTTAAATATGAAAAGTTACAGTACACAGATACCCTACCAATAAAGATGTCCTCTGGTGTAGCAGCAAGATCAGCAGAACCTGATTGTTATTTACTAAAGCAGCTTTCACATCTGTAAGACTATTAAAATACATCTGCTCGTGTCCTCTAAGCACCCTCTATCCCCCCTGGGCTAAGTACTTATAGCTCTGGCAGTGAGAACGGCCAAGCTATGGTGAAATCGGGCTTATAAAGAAAACTCTCAGTGGAGGACAGTGACCTATGCACAGACACAGCTACACACAAGTCAGCTCACAATCTCTAAGTATACACATTTGATGTTCATTCATCGGACTTCCATTACAGACAGATTACTTGTTTACTCTGTGCTGGTATTTTCAAATTACTTATTCAAAGATTTTGAACACAATACTACTTCTAAGTGCCAGGAATAATATGAAATAAAAAAAATAAAAAAAGTGATTAACTTCCAATGAAATGCAACTTTGAACGTGTGAACAACTTTATTGACCATGTGAAGAGTCACCATGCCGACAGTCTTTTTTGTGTACATCAACAGAAAAGTCAACATTATATTTACCATGTTGACATTGTCAAAAATGACATTAGCAATCGATATTTAACCATAAAGAGGCCTGTGAGAAGACAAGTATTTTAATTATGGGCACACATTAACTGTTGTGAACATTTGAAATAGAGGGGTATCTAATTAGACACCAACATTTTTTAGGCGCAAAACAATGGGGGGGAGGGGGGGGGAGTTCGTTATTTTTCTTTTTGGGCTATGCACTGCCCGCATTTTTTCCACTCTAAAAACTCAGTTTTCGCGGCAAGAATAGGAAAAATAAGATTTTACTTACCGATAAATCTATTTCTCGTAGTCCGTAGTGGATGCTGGGGACTCCGTAAGGACCATGGGGATATAGCGGCTCCGCAGGAGACAGGGCACAATAATAAAAGCTTTAGGATCAGGTGGTGTGCACTGGCTCCTCCCCCTATGACCCTCCTCCAAGCCTCAGTTAGGATACTGTGCCCGGACGAGCGTGCATAATAAGGAAGGATATTGAATCCCGGGTAAGACTCATACCAGCCACACCAATTACACCGTACAACCTGTGATCTGAACCCAGTTAACAGTATGAGAACAACGAAGGAGCCTCTGACAAGATGGCTCACAACAAGAATAACCCGATTTTTGTAACAATAACTATGTACAAGTATTGCAGACAATCCGCACTTGGGATGGGCGCCCAGCATCCACTACGGACTACGAGAAATAGATTTATCGGTAAGTAAAATCTTATTTTCTCTGACGTCCTAGTGGATGCTGGGGACTCCGTAAGGACCATGGGGATTATACCAAAGCTCCCAAACGGGCGGGAGTGCGCGGATGACCCTGCAGCACCGAATGAGAGACTCCATGTCCTCCTCAGCCAGGGTATCAAATTTGTAGAATTTAGCAAACGTGTTTGCCCCTGACCAAGTAACTGCTCGGCAAAGTTGTAAAGCCGAGACCCCTCGGGCAGTCGCCCAAGATGAGCCCCCTTCCTTTTGGAATGGGCTTTTACAGATTTTGGCTGTGGCAGGCCTGCCACAGAATGTGTAAACTGAATTGTATTACAAATCCAGCGAGCAATCGTCTGCTTAGAAGCAGGAGCACCCATCTTGTTGGGTGCATACAGGCTAAACAGCGAGTCAGATTTTCTGACTCCAGCCGTCCTGGAAACATATTTTTCAGGGCCCTGACAACGTCAAGTAACTTGGAGTCCTCCAAGTCCCTAGTACCCGCAGGTACCACAATAGGTTGGTTCATGTGAAAAACAGAAAACACCTTAAGGAGAAATTGAGGACGAGTCCTCAATTCTGCCCTGTCAGAATGAAAAATTAAGTAAGGGCTTTATATATGATAAAGCCGCCAATTCTGACACACGCCTGGCTGAAGCCAGGGCTAATAGCATCGTCACCTTCCATGTGAGATATTTTAAGTCCACAGTGGTGAGTGGTTCAAACCAATGTGACTTTAGGAAACTCAAAACAACATTGAGATCCCAAGGTGCCACTGGGGCACAAAATGAGGCTGTATATGCAGTACCCCTTTTACAAACATCTGAACGTCAGGCACTAAAGCCAGTTCTTTCTGGAAGAAATTCGACAGGGCCGAAATTTGAACCTTAATGGACCCTAATTTTAGGCCCATAGACAGTCCTGTTTTCAGGAAATGTAGGAAACGACCCAGTTGGAATTCCTCTGTAGGGGCCTTCTTGGCCTCACACCACGCAACATATCTTCACCAAATGCGGTGAAAATGTTTTGCGGTTACATCCTTCCTGTCTTCGACCAGGGTAGGGATGACTTCATCTGGAATGCCCTTTCAGGATCCGGCGTTCAACCGCCATGCCGTCAAATGCGGCCGCGGTAAGTCTTGGAACAGACAAGGCCCCTGCTGGAGCAGGTCCTTTCTTAAAGGTAGAGGCCACGGGTCTTCCGTGAACATCTCTTGAAGTTTCGGGTACCAAGTCCTTCTTGGCCAATCCGGAACCACGAGTATCGTTCTTACTCATCTCCCTCTTATGATTCTCAGTACTTTTGGTATGAGAGGCATAGGAGGGAACACATACTCTGACTGGTACACCCACAGTGTTACCAGAGCGTCCACCGCTATTGCCTGAGGGTCCCTTGACCTGGCGCAATATCTGTCTAGTTTTTTGTTCAGGCGGGACGCCATCATGTCCACCTTTGGTTTTTCCCAACGGTTTACAATCATGTGGAAGACTTCCCGATGAAGTCCCCACTCTCCCGGGTAGAGGTCATGCCTGCTGAGGAAGTCTGCTTCCCAGTTTTCCACTCCCGGAATGAACACTGCTGAGAGTGTTATCACATGATTTTTCGCCCAGCGAAGAATCCTTGTAGTTTCTGCCATTTCCCTCCTGCTTCTTGTGCCGCCCTGTTTACGTGGGCGACTGCCGTGATGTTGTCCCACTGGATCAATACCGGCTGACCTTGAAGCAGAGGTCTTGCTAAGCTTAGAGCATTGTAAATTGCCCTTAGCTCCAGTATATTTATGTGGAGAGAAGTCTCCAGACTTGATCACACTCTCTGGAAATTTTTTCCTTGTGTGACTGCTCCCCAGCCACTCAGGCTGGCATCCGTGGTCACCAGGACCCAGTCCTGAATGCCGAATCTGCGGCCCTTTCATAGATGAGCACTCTGCAGCCACCGCAGAAGAAACACCCATGTCCTTGGAGACCTGGGTTATCCGCTGATGCATCTGAAGATGCGATCCGGACCATTTTTCCAGCAGATCCCACGGAAAGGTTCTTGCGTGAAATCTACCGAATGGGATCGCTTTGTAAGAAACCACCATTTTTCACAGGATCCTTGTGCAATGATGCACTGATACTTTTCCTGGTTTTAGGAGGTTCCTGACTAGCTCGGATAACTCCCTGGCTTTCTTCTCCGGGAGAAAACATCCTTTTCTGGACTGTGTCCAGAATCATCCCTAGGAACAGTAGACGTGTCGTCGGAAAAAACTGCGATTTTGGAATATTTAGAATCCACTCGTACTGTCGTAGAACTACCTAAGATAGTGCTACTCCGACCTCCAACTGTTCTCTGGACCTTGCCTTTATCAGGAAAGCGTCCATATTTCTTTTAAGAAGAATCATCATTTCGGCCATTACCTTGGTAAAGACCCGGGGTGCCGTGGACAATCCAAACGGCAGCGTCTGAACTGATAGTGACAGTTCTGTACCACGAACCTGAGGTACCCTTGGTGAGAAGGCAAATTTGGACATGTAGGTAAGCGTCCCTGATATCCAGTGACACCATATCGTCCCCTTCTTCCTGGTTCGCTATCACTACTCTGAGTGACTCCATCTTGATTTGAACGCTTGTATGTAAGTGTTCAAATATTTCAGATCTCACCGAGCCGTCTGGCTTCAGTACCACAATATAGTGTGGAATAATACCCCTTCCCTTGTTGTAGAAGGGGTACTTTGATTATCACCTGCTGGGAATACAGCCTGTGAATTGTTCCCAATACTGCCTCCCTGTCGGAGGGAGACGTTGGTAAAGCAGACTTCAGGAACTTGTGAGGGGGAGACGTCTCGAATTTCCAATGTACACCTGGGATACTACGTGTAGGATCCAGGAGTCCACTTGTGAGTGAGCCCCCTGCGTGCTGAAACTCTTGAGATGACCCCCTACCGCACCTGAGTCCGCTTGTACTGCCCCAGCGTCATGCTGCGGACTTGGCAGAAGCTGTGGAGGGCTTCTGTTCCTGGGAATGGGCTGCCTGCTGCAGTCTTCTTCCCTTTCCTCTACCCCTGGGCAGATATGACTGGCCCTTTTGCCCGCTTGCCCTTATGGGGACGAAAGGACTGAGACTGAAAAGACTGTGTCCTTTTCTGCTGAGATGTGACTTGGGGTAACAAAAGGTGGATTTTTCAGCTGTTGCCATGGCCACCAGGTCCGATGGACCGCCCCTTTATACGGCAATACTTCCATGTGCCGTCTGGAATCTGCATCACCTGACCACTGTCGTGTCTTCGTCTGGCAGATATGGACATCACATTTACTCTTGATGCCAGAATGCAAATATCCCTCTGCGCATCTCGCATATATAGAAATGCATCTATAGTCAATAAAATCTTGTCCCTGTCAAGGGTATCAATATTTTCAGTCAGGAAATCCGACCAAGCCCCCTCAGCGCTGCACATCCAGGCTGAGGCGATTGCTGGTCGTAGTATAACACCAGTATGTGTGTATATACTTTTAGGATATTTTTCAGCTTCCTATCAGCTGGCTCCTTGAGGGCTGCCGTATCTGGAGACGGTAACGCCCCTTGTTTTTATAAGCGTGTGAGCGCCTTATCCACCCTAAGGTGTGTTTCCCAACTCGCCCTAACTTCTGGCGGGAAAGGGTATACCGCCAATAATTTTCTATCGGAGGAAACCCACGTATCATCACACACTTCATTTAATTTATCTGATTCAGGAAAAACTACAAGTAGTTTATTCACACCCTACATAATACCCTTATTTGTGGTACTTGTAGTATCAGAAATATGTAACACCTCCTTCATTGCCCTTAACATGAAACGTGTGGCCCTAAAGGAAAATACGTTTGTTTTTTCACCGTCGACACTGGAGTCAGTGTCCGTGTCTGTGTCTGTGTCAACCGACTGAGGTAAATGGGCGTTTTTACAAGCCCCTGACGGTGTCTGAGACGCCTGGACAGGTACTAATTTGTTTGCCGGCCGTCTCATGTCGTCAACCGACCTTGCAGCGTGTTGACATTATCACGTAATTCCTAAATAAGCCATCCATTCCAGTGTCGACTCCCTAGAGAGTGACATCACCAATACAGGCAATTTGCTCCGCCTCCTCACCAACATCGTCCTCCTACATGTCGACACACACGTACCGACACACAGCACGCACACAGGGAATGCTCTGATAGAGGACAGGACCCCACTAGCCCTTTGGGGAGACAGAGGGAGAGTTTGCCAGCACACACCAAAAACGCTATAATTATACAGGGACAACCCCTTATACAAGTGTTTTCCCTTATAGCATTTTTATATATGTAATCATATCGCCAAATAAGTGCCCCCCCTCTCTGTTTTAACCCTGTTTCTGTAGTGCAGTGCAGGGGAGAGCCTGGGAGCCTTCCTCACAGCAGAGCTGAGCAGGAAAATGGCGCCGTGTGCTGAGGAGAATAGGCCCCGCCCCCTTTTCGGCGGGCTCTTCTCCCGGAGTTTGTGAGATCTGGCAGGGGTTAAATACATCCATATAGCCTCAAGGGCTATATGTGATGTATTTTAGCCATAAAAAGGTATTATACATTGCTGCCCAGGGCGCCCCCCCCAGCGCCCTGCACCCTCAGTGACAGTTGGTGACTGTTGGTGAAGTGTGCTGACAACAATGGCGCACAGCTGCAGTGCTGTGCGCTACCTTATGAAGACAAAGTCTTCTGCCGCCTGTTTCTGGACCTCTGGACCTCTTCAACTTCGGCATCTGTAAGGGGGGTCGGCGGCACGGCTCCGGGACGAACCCCAGGGTGAGACCTGTGTTCCGACTCCCTCTGGAGCTAATGGTGTCCAGTAGCCTAAGAAGCAAATCCATCCTGCACGCAGGTGAGTTTACTTCTCTCCCCTAAGTCCCTCGTAGCAGTGAGCCTGTTGCCAGCAGGTCTCACTGAAAGAAAAAAACCTAACTTAAACTTTTATTCTAAGCAGCTCAGAAGAGCCACCTAGATTGCACCCTTCTCGGCCGGGCACAAAAATCTAACTGAGGCTTGGAGGAGGGTCATAGGGGGAGGAGCCAGTGCACACCACCTGATCCTAAAGCTTTTATTATTGTGCCCTGTCTCCTGCGGAGCCGCTATATCCCCATGGTCCTTACGGAGTCCCCAGCATCCACTAGGACGTCAGAGAAAACGGGATTTATGGTAAGAACTTACCGTTGTTAAATCTCTTTCTGCGAGGTGCACTGGGTACACTGAAGAATACTTGATACTTCCCTCATTGCGGATTCAAGTGCGCCTTGATGATTGATGTACGCCACCGTGGTGGCGTTGTCCGATTGTACTGGAACAGGTCTGTTCTGTATCAGATGCTGGGCCATTGTCAATGCATTGAACAATGCCCGCAGTTCTAGAATGTTTATCGGGAGTAGAGACTCCTCCTCGGTCCACCGACCCTGGAGAGAGTGTTGTTCCAACACCGCGCCCCAACCTCTCAGACTGGCATCCGTCGTAAACAGGACCCAGTTGGATATCC
The DNA here is from genome assembly GCF_028390025.1 of Pseudophryne corroboree. Classification (NCBI taxonomy): domain Eukaryota; kingdom Metazoa; phylum Chordata; class Amphibia; order Anura; family Myobatrachidae; genus Pseudophryne; species Pseudophryne corroboree. The sequence continues at coordinate 131,322,810 of NC_086444.1, read as the reverse complement.
AGAAGGGACCGCCCATGCTCAATCGTTGGGCCTGAAGCCACCAGCTCAGTGACAGGCGAACCTCCGGAGACAAGGAGATCATGTGCGATCTGATCCAGTGAGGCAGGCTGTCCCACTTTGACAGAATCAATTTCTGCAGAGGGCGAGAATGGAATGGAGCATACTCCACCATGTCGAAAGTCGACACCATGAGACCTAGCACTTGCATTGCTGAATGAATCGACACTTGCGGACAAGATAGGAAGCATAGTATCTTGTCCAGAAGTTTCAGGACTTTCTCCTGAGACAAGAACAACCGCTGGTTGTGAGTGTCCAATAACGCTTCCAGGTGTACCATGCTCCGATCAGGAACCAGAGATGATTACTTCCAGTTGACAAGTCACCCTTGGGCTGTCATGACCTGGACTGTCAGATCTAGATGACACAGGAGAATTTCTGGGGAATTTGCCAGGATCAACAAATCGTCTAGGTACGGTAGTATCCTGACCCCTTGACCGCCATTACTTTGGTGAAAACTCGGGGAGCCGTTGTCAAACCAAAGGGTAATGCCCGAAATTGGTAATGAAGGTTGCCCACCACGAACCTCAGGTACTGTTGATGAGACACTGCAATTGGAATATGCAGGTAGGCATCCTGTATGTCCAGGGAGACCATATAGTCCCCAGGCTCCAAGGCCAGAAAAATAGAGCGCAGAGTTTCCATACGAAACTTGGAGACCTGCACATACTTGTTCAAGGACTTCAGATTGAGAATGGGTCGCGGGGACCCATTCGGCTTCGGGACTAGAAACAGCTGTGAATAGTACCCCTGACTCTCTGAGCCAGACGCACCTGTACTACCACTCCTGTGGTCAGGAGGGAATGTACCACCGAATGCAGTGTTTTTGCTATTGCCGGGTCCAGAGGTACATCTGTCAGGCAAAATCGATGAGGGGGGGGGCGATTCTTAAAGGGTACGGCGTAACCTCGAGTGACGACTTCCCTTACCCAGGTATCTGAAGTGGTCTTCAACCATTCCTGGGCAAAACCTAGAAGTCAACTCCCCACCCTGGGTTCCCCCAGAGGGGGAGGGAAAGTACTTTTAGCCTTCTGTGCGGAAGGAGCCGTACTAGGTAGGCAAGCTGTTTTAGCAGTAGCCAGATCAGCCACAATCTTATTGAGGTCGTATCCAAAGAGAATGTCTCCCTTGAAAGGAAGCACCTCCAGAGTTTTCTTGGAATCCATATCAACTGACCACGATCTCAACCAAAGGATACGTCTGGCCAAGACGGACATAGTAGCAGCCTTGGCTGCCAGCACCCCTGCATTGGAGGCCGCCTCCTTAAGGTACAGAGAAGCCGTGGTAATATAGGAGAGACATTGTCGAGTATGCTCAGAAGCATTACAAGGTAGCTCCGCCTCTAGCTCCTGAGCTTACGCCTCAACAGCCCATGTCGCTGCAATAGTTGGCCTATGCACAGCCACCCGTTAGGGTGTAAATTGCTTTCAAACAACCCTCCACACGTCTATCCGTCAGTTCCTTCAGAGAGGCGACTGTAGTTACCGGCAGAGCAGAGGAAACTACAATGCGCGCCACGTGAGAATCTACAGGCAGAGGAGTCTCACAATTTTTACACAGCTCCGCGGAGAGAGGATTGCGAGCCAACAGTCTCTTATTTGGTGTGAATTTTGTCCCTGGATTTTCCCAGGATTCCTGACGTATGTCAGCAAGGTGTTCAGAATGAGGTAAAACTTGTTTAACCACTTTCTTACGTTTAACTCTATCTGGCTTTTTAAAGCCTCAGGCTCAGGATCATCACACACCTGAAGAATGAACCTAATTGCCTCAATCAAATCCGGGACATCCACCAACGATTTCCCTTCCCCATCAGAAAAATCTGAGTCAGTGTCTGTGGGATCAGTATATGCACCATCGTCCTCAGCGGACGTGTCTGGGAAAGCAGTGGATTGGGAGGAGGTAATGGCCCGTTTAGAAGACGTCTTAGGCGGGCGAGAGTGACACTTCGATTTAGTCAATGACCGGTTCAATTGCTGTAACTGAGTGGAGATTTGATCTGCCAATGGCGGATTAATAGCAGGGACCATAAACTGCTGCATTGGCACAGGTGGTCCCACAGGGGGCGACAATAGGATTTTAATACCTACCAGTAAATCCTTTTCTCCTAGTCCGTAGAGGATGCTGGGGACTCCAAAAAGGACCATGGGGTATAGACGGGATCCGCAGGAGACATGGGCACACTATAAGACTTTTACTGGGTGTGAACTGGCTCCTCCCTCTATGCCCCTCCTCCAGACCTCAGTTATAGGAACTGTGCCCAGGGGAGACGGACTTTTTGAGGAAAAGGATTTTTGTTAAACTAAGGGTGAGATGCATACCAGCTCACACCACAAACACACCGAACAACTGGATTAGCAGGAATACCAGATAACAGTATGAAAAAAAAAAAAAACAGCAACAAGCTGAACATAACCGATACACAACAGTCGTGTAACCGAAAACAACAACCAACAATACAACTGCAAGTAACAGTACGCACTGGGATGGGCGCCCAGCATCCTCTACGAACTAGGAGAAAAGGATTTACCGGTAGGTATTAAAATCCTATTTTCTCTTACGTCCTAGAGGATGCTGGGGACTCCAAAAGGACCATGGGATCTATACCAAAGCTCCAGACCGGGTGGGAGAGTGCGGATGACTCTGCAGCACCGACTGAGCAAACATGAGGTCCTCATAAGCCAGGGTATCAAACTTGTAGAACTTAGCAAAAGTGTTTGAACCCGACCACGTAGCTGCTCGGCACAGCTGAAGCGCCGAGACCCCTCGGGCAGCCGCCCAAGATGAGCCCACCTTCCTGGTAGAATGGGCCTTTACTGACTTCGGCAACGGCAACCCAGCCGAAGAATTAGCGTGCTGAATCGTATTACAAATCCAGCGTGCAATAGTCTGCTTGGAAGCAGGATTTCCAATCTTGTTGGAAGCATAAAGGACAAACAGAGCCTCCGTTTTCCTAACAAGGGCCCTCATTCAGAGATGTTCGCTCGGTAATTTTCTTCGCATCGCAGCGATTTTCCGCTAATTGCGCATGCGCAATGTTCGCACTGCGCCAAGTAAATTTGCTAAGAAGTTTGGTATTTTACTCACGGCATTACGAGATTTTTTCTTCGTTCTGGAGATCGGAGTGTGATTGACAGGAAGTGGGTGTTTCTGGGCGGAAACTGGCCGTTTTATGGGAGTGTGTGAAAAAACGCTACCGTTTCTGGGAAAAACGAGGGAGTGGCTGGAGAACCGGAGGAGTGTCTGGGCGAACGCTGGGTGTGTTTGTGACGTCAAACCAGGAACGACAAGCACTGAACTTATCGCACTGGAAGAGTAAGTCTCGAGCTACTCAGAAACTGCACAGAGAAGTCTTTTCGCAATATTGCGAATTTTTCGTTCGCAATTTTGATAAGCTAAGATTCACTCCCAGTAGGCGGCGGCTTAGCGTGTGCAATGCTGCTAAAAGCAGCTTGCGAGCGAACAACTCGGAATGAGGGCCAAGTGCCGTTCTGGCGACATAAATTTTTAAAGCTCTTACGACATCAAGAGATTTTGGCACGGCCACAGAATCCGTAGACACAGGTACCATAATAGGTTGATTTATGTGAAACGAAGAAACCACCTTCGGCAGAAATTGTTGACGAGTCCTCAATTCCGCTCTATCCACATGAAAAATCAAATACGGGCTCTTGTGAGACAAAGCCGCCAATTCTGACACTCGTCTGGCGGACGCCAAGGCCAAAAGCATGACCACTTTCCAAGTGAGAAACTTTAACTCAACCTTTCGCAAAGGTTCAAACCAGTGAGACATAAGAAATTGTAACACCACTTCAAGATCCCACGGTGCCACGGGTGGTACAAACGGAGGATGGATATGCAGCACTCCCTTCACGAAAGTCTGAACTTCAGGAAGGGCGGGCAATTCTTTTTGAAAAAAAATAGATAAAGTCGAAATCTGCACTTTGATGGAACCCAATTTCAGGCCTGCATCAACGCCTGCCTGCAAAAAATGGAGGAAACAACCCAAGTGAAACTCCTCCGCAGGAGCTGTTTTGGCTTCACACCACGACACATTTTCTCCAAATATGGTGATAATGCTTCGCCGTGACCTCCTTTCTAGCCTTACGGAGAGTGGGGATGACTTCCCCGGGAATACCTTTACGAGCTAGGATTTGTTGTTCAACCTCCATGCCGTCAAACGCAGCCGCGGTAAATCCGGAAATACGCATGGCCCCTGCAGTAACAGGTCCTCTCTGAGAGGAAGCGGCCAAGGATCTTCTATGAGCAATTCCTGACGATCTGGATACCAGGCCCTCCGTTGCCAATCTGGAACGACGAGTATTGCCTGAACCCTTGTTCGTCTTATGATCCTCAACACTCTTGGAATGAGAGGAATTGGAGGGAACACATACACTGACTGAAACACCCACGGAGTTACCAGGGCGTCCACTGCACTGGCTTGAGGGTCCCTTGACCTGGAACAATACCTCGGAAGCTTCTTGTTGAGGCAAGACGCCATCATGTCTATTTGAGGAATTCCCCAACGGCTTGTCACTTCTGCAAATACCTCTTGATGAAGGGCCCACTCTCCTAGATGGAGATAGTGGGGTATATGCAATTGCGGTCGAATTCCCGAAATTATCGAAAAACTGGACTTTTTCGCCAAAAAAAAATATTCGACAATGCAATTCAGTACTTTCCGTCAAAAAAACGGACTTTCAAAATTCGACTTTTGGAAATTCGACATTTGTCAAATTCGACTTTTCTGCAATGGTACAAATGCGGCAATTCGACAAAAGTATATTCAATTGAAGTTTTGAAATTCGACAACAGTGCTTTTAGACAGTAAATTCGTCATTTTCAATCCGCCACACTTTGGTGGGTGAATCTAATAAAAAAAAATTTAAAACATGTTTTTTTTTGGTGTTTTTTTTATTGGTAATAGCATATCTATTTATATTAGAAGGGATTAGGTACTTGGTTTGTCTTTTTGGGAGGCACAAGTATTATTTATATATTTAAAAAAAAAAAAAAAATATATATATATATATATATATATATATATATATATATATATATATATATATATATATTTTTTTTTTTTTTTTTTTTTTTTTTTTTTAATGGAATGGTAAAATCCCGAAAAAAAATGGCGTGGGGTGCCCCCTCCAAAGCATAACCAGCCTCGGGCACTTCGAGCCGGTCCTGGTTATAAAAATCTGGGGGGAAAATGGACAGGGGATCCCCCGTATTTTTAAAACCAGCACCGGGCTCTGCGCCTGGTGCTGGTGCAAAAAATACGGGGGGAAAAAAAAAAAGAGAAGGGGTCCCCCGTATTTTTTACACCAGCATCGGGCTCCACTAGCTGGACAGATAATGCCACAGCCGGGGGTCACTTTTATACAGCGCCCTGCGGCCGTGGCATTAAATATCCAACTAGTCACCCCTGGCCGGGGTACCCTAGGGGAGTGGGAACCCCTTCAATCAAGGGGTCTCCCCCCCAGCCACCCAAGGGCCAGGGGTGAAGCCCGAGGCTGTCACCCCATCCAAGGGCTGCGGATGGGGGGCTGATAGCCTTGAGAAAATGACAAGAATATTGTTTTTTCCTGTAGTACTACAAGTCCCAGCAAGCCTCCCCCGCAAGCTGGTACTTGGAGAACCACAAGTACCAGCATGCGGGAGAAAAACGGGCCCGCTGGTACCTGTAGTACTACTGGAAAAAATACCCAAATAAAAACAGGAGACACACACCTTGAGAGTAAAACTTTATTGCACACCTGCCGACACACACATACTTACCTATGTTGACCCGCCGACTGCCACGTCTCCTGATCCGACGATCCGGGGTACCTGTGAATAAAATTATACTCACCTCAATCCAGTGTCCAGATATAAATCCTCGTACTTGGCAAAACAAATAAACAAACACCCGGACCAGCGGACTGAAAGGGGTCCCATGTTTACACATGGAACCCCTTTCCCCGAATGCAGAGACACCCCCCCCCCCCCTGTGACTGCTGTCACAGAAAGGTCTCTTAAGCCAATCAGCGAGCGCAACGTAACGCAACGCAACCAGCTGACCACGGGTAACCCCACCGCTGACGGCAAAGTTCCCACCATTGAAAGTAATGGAGAGGCTTTGCGATGCGCTGTCTGAGGTCACACGCGCATACAGCCAATCAGGTGAGTGCAACGAAGTAGCGCTTCCTGATTGGCTAAGGGACCTCTGTGACAAGAGTCACGTGGGGTCCCGGCATTCGGTGAAAGGGGTCCCATGTGAAAACATGGGACCCCTTTCAGTCCGCTGGTCCGGGTGTTCGTTTATTTGTTTTGCCAAGTACGAGGATTTATATCTGGACACTGGATTGAGGCGAGTATAATTTTATTCACAGGTACCCCGGATCGTCGGATCAGGAGACGTGGCAGTCGGCGGGTCAACATAGGTAAGTATGTGTGTGTCGGCAGGTGTGCAATAAAGTTTTACTCTCAAGGTGTGTGTCTCCTGTTTTTATTTGGGTATTTTTTTTTCCAGTAGTACTACAGGTACCAGCGGGCCCGTTTTTCTCCCGCATGCTGGTACTTGTGGTTCTCCAAGCACCAGCTTGCGGGGGAGGCTTGCTGGGACTTGTAGTACTACAGGAAAAACCAATATTCTTGTCATTTTCTCAAGGCTATCAGCCCCCCATCCGCAGCCCTTGGATGGGAGGGACGACAGCCTCGGGCTTCACCCCTGGCCCTTGGGTGGCTGGGGGGGGGGACCCCTTGATTGAAGGGGTCCCCACTCCCCCAGGGTACCCCGGCCAGGGGTGACTAGTTGGATATTTTAATGCCACGGCCGCAGGGCGCTGTATAAAAGTGACCCCAGGCTGTGGCATTATCTGTCCAGCTAGTGGAGCCCGATGCTGGTGTGAAAAATACGGGGGACCCCTACTCTTTGTCCCCCGTATTTTTTGCACCAGCACCAGGCGCAGAGCCCGGTGCTGGTTTTAAAAATACGGGGGATCCCCTGTCCATTTTCCCCCCGGATTTTTGAACCAGGACCAGCTCGAAGAGCCCGAGGCTGGTTATGCTTTGGAGGGGGGACCCCACGCCATCTTTTTCCGTGTTTTTTCCCGTTTTTACCTGTTTTTTTAAAAATCGGAACAAAATCCGTCAAATCGCCGTTTTTCGTCAGCGGGACTGTCGAATCCGTTTTTTATTGCATATGGTCAATTTCGGCACCCACTTGCCGAAATTAGACTGTCGAATTGAAAAACGGACGAAAAATTGCCGCGATTCGCCGCTAATTGCATATACCCCAGTGTCTGCTGAGGAAGTCTGCTTCCCAGTTGTCCACGCCCGGAAGGAAGACTGCTGACAGAGCGCTCACATGCTGTTCCGCCCAGCGGAGAACTTTTGTGGCCTTCACCATTGCCGCTCTGCTCTTTGTTCCGCCCTGGCGGTTTACGTACGCCACCGCTGTTATGTTGTCCGACTGAATCAGGACAGGTAGACCTTGAAGAAGGTTTTTCGCTTGCAGAAGGCTGTTGTAAATGGCTCTTAACTCCAGAACATTTATGTGGAGACAAGATTCCTGGCTTGACCATTTTCCCTGGAAACTTCTTCCTTGTGTGACTGCACCCCAGCCTCGGAGACTTGCATCTGTGGTCAGCAGGACCCAATCCTGGATTCCGAACCTGCGTCCCTCTAGAAGGTGAGAACTTTGCAGCCACCACAGGAGAGAAATTATGGTCCTGGAAGATAGACTTATTTTCCGGTGCATGTGCACGTGAGACCCGGACCATTTGTTCAGCAGGTCCCACTAAAACACCCGGGCATGAAACCTGCCAAACGGAATGGCTTCGTAAGCCGCAACCATCTTCCCTAGCACTCGAGTGCATTGATGAATCGACACTCTTGCCGGTTTCAGAATCTCCTTGACCATGGTCTGGATTTCCAGAGCTTTTCCGCCGGAAGAAACACTCTCTGTATTTCCGTGTCTAGGATCATGCCCAAGAAGGGCAGCTGAGTTGTCGGTATCAACTGAGACTTTGGTAAATTGAGAATCCAACCATGATGTTGCAGAACCATCAGGGAGAGTTCCACATTTCTTAGCAACTGCTCTTTTGATCTCACCTTTATCAGGAGATCGTCCAAGTACGGGATAATTGTGACACCCTGCTTGCGTAGGAGTACCATAATTTCCGCCATCACTTTGGTGAAGACCCTCGGGCCGTGGAAAGCCCAAACGGCAACGTCTGAAATCGGTAATGACAATCCTGCACCGCAAATCTCAGGAAGATCTGATGAGGAGGATATATCGGGACGTGTAAGCAGGCCTCTTATGTCGACAGACGCCATAAAATCCCCCCCTTTTAGGCTGGAGATCACAGCTCGAAGAGATTCCATCTTGAACTTGAAAGTTTTCAAGTACGGATTGAGGGATTTTAGGTTCAGGATCGGTCTGACCGAGCCGTCCGGCTTCGGCACGACAAAGAGGCTCGAATAGAACCCTTCCCCCCGTTGGGACGGGAGTACCGGGACAATGACCATCTGTTGACACAGCTTTTGTATCGCAGCATTTACTACTTCACTCTCTGGAATAGAAACTGGCAAGGCTGATTTGAAAAATCGGCGGGGGGGAATCTCCTGAAACTCTAGTTTGTACCCTTGGGACACTATGTCTAAGACCCAAGGATCTAGGCAAGATTGAAACCAGACCTGACTGAAGATTGGGAGACGGGCCCCCACCGGCACGGACTCCCGTAGGGGAGCCCCAGCGTCATGCGGTAGACTTGGCAGAGGCGGGGAGGACTTTTGGTCCTGGGCGCCAGACACAGCAGGCGACCTTTTTCCCCTTCCTCTACTCTTTGAAGCGAGGAAGGACGAGCCCCTTCCTTTTTTGTATTTATTAGGCCGAAAGGACTGCATCTGATAATGGGGCGCCTTTTTCTGTTGTGCGGGAACATAAGGAAGAAAAGATGACTTACCCGCAGTAGCGGTAGACACCAGGTCAGCAAGGCAGTCACCAAACAAGACACTACCTTTAAAAGGGAGAGCTTCCATAGCTTTCTTGGAGTCGGCATCAGCATTCCATTGATGAATCCACAGCGCCCTCCTGGCTGAGACCGCCATGGCATTGGCCCTTGATCCCAAGAGGCCAATATCCCTCGCCGCATCATTTAGGTAAGCTGCAGCGTCCCTGATATAACCAAGAGTCAAAAGAAAGTTATCCTTATCAAGGGTATCCATGTCAGATGTCAAATTATCAGCCCAGTTAGCAATAGCACTACTCACCCATGCTGACGCCATGGCAGGCCTGAGGAGTGCACCCGTAGTGACATAAATGGCCTTTAATGTCGTTTCCTGCTAGCGGTCCTTGAGGGCAGCCGTATCAGGAGACGGAAGCCCCACTTTTTTGGACAGTCGGGACAGAGCCTTGACCACATTGGGAGACTACTCCCATTTCTCCCTTTCATCAGAGGGGAAAGGATATGCCATAAAAATTCTCTTGGGAATCTGCCACCTTTTGTCAGGCGACTCCCAAGCCTTTTCACAAAGAGCGTTCAGTTCATGAGAGGGGGGAAACTTCACCTCAGGCTTTTTCCCTTTAAATAAACAAACCCTTGTATCTGGAACAGGAGGTTCCTCAGAAATATGTAAAACATCTTTAATAGCCACAATCATGTACTGAATACTCTTTACCAATTTTGGATGTAAACTGGCCTCACTAAAGTCGACACTGGAATCAGAGTCCGTGTCGGTATCTGTATCTGCCATCTGGGTAAAGGAACGTTTCTGTGACCCTGAGGGGGTCTGTACCTGAGACAAGGCGTCCTCCATGGATTTTCTCCATGTTTGTGTCTGAGAATCAGATTTATCCAGCCTCTTAGACAATAACGCCACATTTGCATTCAATTAACATATTCACCCAATCAGCAGTCGGCTGTGCCGACAGTCACTCCTAAATCCTACTCTGCGCCCCCAGTAACTTCCTCCGGGGAGGAGCACTCAGCCTCAGACATGTCGACACACGGTACTGACACACACACACTCACACTGGCCAAAGGGGACAGACCCACAGGGAAGCCTGTAGAGAGAACACAGAGGGTGTATGCCAGCTCACACCCCAGCGCCCATATACTACTAAAAATAACATATGATGTCTGCGCTGTTTATACATAGCACCAATTGCCTGTGAAACCCCCCCCCCCATTTTGCTCCCTGTACTTGGAAGGAGTGTGGAGGTCCGGGCCAGCGTCTTTGCATGCACTGTGAAGAGAGAAAATGACGCTGGTAAGCTGTGCGGCTAAGCCACGCCCCCTCCCGGCGCGCTGTAGTCCCGCTCAAATTTAAAATATTAGGCACCCCTAATATGCGTTTTTTTGCCAGTGAAAAAAGGCTCCAGTTACCTGCTGACCAGGGTGCTCCCCCCAGCGCCCTGCACCCTGTGAGTGCCGTTGGTGTGTGTATGGGAGCATGGAGCGCAGCACGACCGCTGCGCTGTACCTCCGTTACTGAAGTCTTCTGCCGTCACTGAAGTCTTCTGTTCTTCTAATACTCACCCGGCTTCTTTCTTCTGGCTTCTGTGAGGGGGGTGACGGCGCGGCTCCGGGAACAAGCAGCTAGGCGCACCAAGTGATCGAACCCTCTGGAGCTAATGGTGTCCAGTAGCCTAAGAAGCAAAGCCCTTAACTAAGCAGAAGTAGGTCTGACTTCTCTCCCCTCACTCCCAAGAAGCAGGGAGCCTGTAGCCAGCAGGTCTCCCTGAAAATAAAAAAGCCTAACAAAGTCTTTCCAGAGAAACTCAGTAGAGCTCCCCTAATGCGTGTCCATTCTCTTCTGGGCACAGAATCTAACTGAGGTCTGGAGGAGGGGCATAGAGGGAGGAGCCAGTTCACACCCAGTAAAAGTCTTATAGTGTGCCCAGGTCTCCTACGGATCCTGTCTATACCCCATGGTCCTTTTGGAGTCCCCAGCATCCTCTAGGACGTAAAAGAAAATTTAGTTACAAGCGTATTTAACAGCGTGGAAAAGTTAGCCCAAGGTGGGTCATGTGATGCCCCCGGTGCTACAAACCCACTGGGGGGTAAAGAATCCCCTGAACCTTAACTCTCAGCTGCCATATATTCCTCCAACACGTCTGTGGCATCACCACCACGCAATGTGGGAGAAGCCCCAGCTCCGTTGCCTCGTGTAGCTGACATAATGTGCACAATATTGGGCAACCTGGTACAATTCTTAGCAGCGATATACCTAGCAAGAACTCCCAATGAAGTACCAACCGGGAGTTCAAGAGATATATAAGGTGACTATAAAACACAAGGAAAAATACACAGCAAGTATACTGTGTAAAAATCCTATATTATACAGAAAACCTGATACACTTAGCCCCCACAGGTTATGGAATATAGGAATAGCACGCTGAGTGAAATACCCGATATGATAGCCACGCAGCAGCTACATGCACACACACACACACATATATAGTCACAAGCGTACCATGCAGAAATTATGCACCATAAAACTGCACTGGACTAGCAATACAAAGTAATACTCAGTAAAGCTATATGTGTCAACAATAGATATAACAAAGCATAGTAGATACTGGATATATATCACAGGGCGTTTGTACCACACAACCCTGAATGTATGCACTCTTTCTTAACACTGTCACAGTGACAGGTAGAATACTTAAGTGTCCTGTAAAATACACAGCACTGGCGATCAGGCGGCTTTACAGAGGAGGATTTGCCCCAACAGTCCAAGGAACAGCTTAGCTCCGTTTTGATGGCTGCTGACAGGGAGTGAAATAGAGATATGCAGCTCCAGGGTGGGTACATTCACAGAAATGGCGTCCTGGGGCTGGCGGAGGGGCTACAGGTTAGGCCTTCTCTTCTTGCTGGCATCCCCACCGGGCGCTGCAGGCTCTGAAAACGGGGCTTTTAGAGAGTAAAAACCCCTAAGCCTGTGCCCAATGTCCCTGGTGGCTAGTGGAGCGGCTGCCAAATAACAGTGTCCACGCCAGCGCGTGCGGCCCGCCTCCCACGGCCGCACCGGATCGTGGTAAATAGCGGCCAAAGAAACCCCTTACCTCCCCCTGTACCTACAGCCACGCGATCCTGGAGGGCAGCGGTGGATGTGTGACTGCTGTGTGAACAGGTGGTCAGCCGACCATCCGTACATTTGCTAGAGACGCTGACAGTGACTGACAGCACAACTGGGCCGCCGCACGTAAATGCCCGCCCAGTTTTTGACGTCAGTCCCCACAGATCGGGCAGTGTGTATGCTCAACACACTGCCCGTTCTGTCTGTAGATATACCTGCAGATAAAGTGATATGCAGCTATATCGACAAGTGTGTACCCAGCATTATTCTTTTAATGTAGTCCCTTCTCAGTACCTGTATGTATGATTAACTGCTGCTAATTGTCCGATACCAAATGAACTAAACGGCATCTTCTTCAAATGCTCAGACTACAGGAGCAAGCTGCCGGCTCGTCAGTTTCACATGCTAACCATGAAATCACCATGCCGACATTCTGTTGACAATCTAAATATCGACATTACTATAAACTGTGACATTGTGCCATCATACCAAATAAAAGTATTCTCTCTCCTGCTACAATAACATTTTGAATAAGATTGGGGGGGTGAACGTGCTATGGCTCATCACACCTATGACTGATCATTACGTTATAAAGCCTATTTTGCAGGAAATAATCTCCCTGGATAACCCTGTTATTTACTACCGAGCGGATGAAAATGACCACTATCCGCTAAACAGGCTGCTACATATATTTCATGCAGTCTCACACAACACAAAAATGTGAGAACAAATCTGAAATAACAAACTGTATTCTGTCAACTCAATTGTCCATTTACGATACCACTTCCTTGCCAAAGAAATGTGTATCTATTTTGACTATTGTGGTTATTTGTTATACAGGATATGAGTAATCACATATGACACAAAGGAGATGTAGGATGTAGAAATACAACTACAGTATATGGGGAAGGGGGGGGTGATCAGGTTATAGGTTAACAGTTTGAGGAGTTATACACTAAAGCTTCAGAGAGCATTAAATCCATCTTGTGACATGAAGCTTATGTATACACTTAAACCTTGTATATATAAACAGCCTATGACAGGTGCACTGAACAAAAAAAAAACATTTTGGGAAAAATAAACCATACATGGGACCAGATGTACTAAGCCTCGGAGTGTGATACATTGCACGGTGATAAAGTACAAGCCAATTATTATTATTCTCCATTATTTATATGGCGTCACAAGGGATCCGCAGCACCCATTACACAGTATATAATCAAATTAGCAAACAAAAAAATAAAATAGGATTTTAATACCTACCGGTAAATCCTTTTCTCTTAGTCCGTAGAGGATGCTGGGGATGCTTCAAGAACCATGGGGTATAGACGGGATCCGCAGAAGACATGGGCACTTTAAGACTTTAAAAGGGGTGTGAACTGGCTCCTCCCTCTATGCCCCTCCTTCAGACTCCAGTTATAGGAACTGTGCCCAGGGAGACAGACATTTTGAGGAAAAGGATTTATTTATTTATTTTTATTTATTTTATACTAAGGTGAGATACATACCAGCTCACACCTTCAACACGCCGTACAACATGGCATTCAACATCAAAGCATGCAACGGCATGACTAACATCAGCCACAGACTGACTGAACTCAACACAACATGTGTGTAACCATAACCAATAACTGCAGATACAGCCCGCACTGGGACGGGCGCCCAGCATCCTCTACGGACTAAGAGAAAAGGATTTACCGGTAGATATTAAAATCCTATTTTCTCATACGTCCTAGAGGATGCTGGGGATGCTTCAAGAACCATGGGGTTTATTCTAAAGCTCTAGAACAGGCGGGAGTGCGCGGATGACTCTGCAGCACCGATTGACCAAACAAGAGGTCCTCCTCAGCCCGGGTATCAAACTTGTAAAACTTCGCAAAGGTGTTTGTTCCTGACCAAGTAGCTGTTCGGCAAAGCTGTAATGCAGAGACCCCTCGGGCAGCCGCCCAGGATGAGCCCACCTTTCTGGTAGAATGGGCCTTCACCGATTTCGGTAATAGCAATCCTGCCGTAGAATGAGCCTGCTGAATCGTATTACAGATCCAGCGTGCAATAGTCTGCTTGGAAGCAGGAGCCCCAATCTTGTTGGGAGCCCACAGGACAAACAGAGCCTGTGTTTTCCTAACCTGAGCCGTTCTGGCGACATAAATTTTCAAAGCTCTGACCACATCGAGAGACTCAGATTCCGCCAAGGCGTCAGTAGCCACTGGCACCACAATAGGCTGGTTTACGTGAAACGATGAAACCACTTCTGGCAGAAATTGCTGACAAGTTTCCATCTCCACTCTATCTGCATGGAAGATTAAATAGGGGCTTTTGTGAGACAAAGCCGCCAATTCAGACACCCGCCTTGCGGATGCCAAGGCCAACAGCATGACCACTTTCCAAGTAAGGAATTTCAACTCAACCTTACGCAAAGGTTCAAACCAATGAGATTGCAGGAACTGCAACACCACATTAAGACCCCATGGTGCCACTGGGGACACAAAGAGAGGTTGGATGTGCAGCACGCCCTTCACGAAGGTCTGAACTTCTGGAAGGGAAGCCAATTCTTTCATAAAGAAAATAGATAAGGCCGACATTTGTACTTTAATGGAGCCTAACTTTAGGCCCGCATCCACACCTGCTTGCAAGAAATGGAGCAAACGTCCCAGATGATTTTCTTCCGTAGGAGCCTTCTTGGATTCACACCAAGACACATATTTTCTCCCGATACGGTGGTAATGCTCCGCCGTTATCTCTTTTCTAGCCTGAAGTAGTGTGGGAATGACTTCACTGGGAATACCCTTTCGGGCTAGGATTTGGCATTCAACCGCCATGCCGACAAACACAGCCGCGGTAAGTCTTGATACACGCACGGACCTTGCTGTAACAGGTCCTCTCGTAGAGGAAGAGGCCAGGGATCTTCTATGAGCAAGTCTTGAAGATCTGGATACCAAGCCCTCCTTGGCCAGTCCGGAACAATGAGGTTCGCCTGAACCTTTGTTCTTCTTATGATCTTTATCACCTTCGGAATGAGTGGAAGTGGAGGGAACACACAGACCGACTGAAACACCCACGGTGTCACCAGGGCGTCCACTGCCATTGCTTAAGGGTCCCTCGACCTGGAACAAAATCTCTGAAGTTTCTTGTTGAGGCGAAACGCCATCATGTCTATTTGAAGAATTCCCCAACGACTTGTCACTTCTGCAAAGACCTCATGATGAAGACCCCACTCTCCTGGATGGAGATCGTGTCTGCCGAGGAAGTCTGCTTCCCAGTTGTCCACTCCTGGAATGAAGACTGCTGACAGAGCGCTTGCATGTTTCTCCGCCTAGCGAAGAACTTTTGTTGCCTCCGCCATCGCCGCTCTGCTCTTTGTTCCGCCCTGGCGGTTTATGTACGCCACTGCTGTTACGTTGACTGACTGAATCAAGACTGGCAGACCGCAAAGATGATGTTCCGCTTGCCGAAGGCCGTTGTAAATGGCCCTTAATTCCAGAATGTTTATGTGCAGACAAGCTTCCTGGTTTGACCATTTTCCCTGGAAATTTTCCCCCTGTGTGACTGCTCCCCAGCCTCGGAGACTTGCATCCGTGGTCACCAGGATCCAATCCTGGATCCCGAACCTGCGTCCCTCTAGGACAGCCATTTTCAACAGGTGTGCCGCAGGCAGTTGCCAGGTGTGCCGCCACCGCTGCCAGCCACAGATGCCCGCCGACTGCCGCCCCACAGTCCTGCTGCCGCCCGCACACTGACCCGACGCCGCCCCTCCGCTCACTGACCCGGCGCCGCCCCTCTGTTCACTGACCCAGCGCCGCCGCCCGTACACAGACCCGCCGCTGCACCAGCCAGATGCACCTGTGCTCGCCGGGCAGCGCTGCACTTCCGCATAAACCGGCCCGATCTCCCCACCTGCAGTGCACGCTCACACGCTCCTCCTCCTCCTCCTCCATTTAAGGTTAGAAATTATATGTGTGTGTGTGTGTGTGTGTGTGTGTGTGTGTGTGTGTGTGTGTGTGTGTGTGTGGAATTACTATAGGAGGCATGTGTGTATGATTACTATGTGGGGGCAGGGCGTGTGTAATGACAATGTGGGGCAGGGCGTGTGTAATGACAATGGGGGGCAGGGCGTGTGTAATGACAATGGGGGGCAGGGCGTGTGTAATGACAATGGGGGGCAGGGCGTGTGTAATGACAATGGGGGGCAGGGCGTGTGTAATGACAATGGGGGGCAGGTATGTATATTTACTATGGGTGGGACAGGTGTAAGGAATTACAATGGGGGCATGTGTGTGGCTTAACTATGGGTGGGGGACAGGTGTGTATAATTACTATGGGGGGCAGGTTTGTGGCATTACTGGGGGGGGGGGGGGTAATGAGTGGAATTACTCTTGGGTAGGTGTGTGGCATTAATATAAATCTGTTTTATTACAGTGGGAGCCAATGTGTTTTATTACTGCGGGGCCAAAAAAATTGATCGTGTGCCTTGGCAATTTAAAAATTTTGTTTAGTGTGCCACAAATTTAAAAATGTTGAAAATCACTGCTCTAGGAGGTGAGAACTGTGCAGCCACCAAAGGAGAGAGATTCTGGTCCTGGAAGATAGGATTATTTTCCGGTGCATGTGGAGGTGAGACCCGGACCACTTGTCCAACAGGTCCCACTGAAACACCCTGGCATGGAACCTGCCAAACTGAATGGCCTCGTAGGTCACCACCATCTTCCCCAGCAACCGAGTGCATTGAAGAATCAACACTCTTGCCGGTTTCAGAATCTGTTTTACCATGTTCTGTATTTCCAGAGCCTTTTCCACTGGAAGAAAAACTCTCTGTAATTCTGTATCCAGAATCATACCCAAGAATGACAGCCGTGTTGTTGGAACCAACTGTGATTTTGGCAAGTTTAGGAGCCAACCATGTTGTTGCAGAATTGTCAGGGAGAGGCGTAACGTTTTTCAGTAATTGCTCCTTGGATCTCGCCTTTATCAGGAGATCGTCCAAGTACGGGATAATTGTGATTCCCTGCTTGCGCAGGAGAACCATCATTTCCACCATAACCTTGGTGAAAATCCTTGGAGCCGTGGACAGACCAAACGGCAACGTCTGAAATTGGTAATGACAATCCTGAACAGCAAACCTCAGATAAGCCTGATGTGGAGGAAATATGGGGACGTGCAAGTAGGCATCCTTTATGTCGACCGACGCCATAAAATCCTCCTCCAGACTGGAGATCACTGCTCAGAGAGATTCCATCTTGAATTTGAATTTTTTTAGATAGAAGTTGAGGAATTTCAGGCTCAGAATCGGTCTAACTGAGCCATCCGGCTTCGGGACCACGAATAGGCTCGAATAATAGCCTTCCCCCTGTTGTGATGGGGGTACCGTGACAATGACTTGATTTTGACACAGCTTTAGTATTGCAGCGCATACTACCTCCCTTTCTGGAAGAGAAGCTGGCAAGGCCGATTTGAAAAATCGGTGAGGGGGCACGTCTTGAAACTCCAATTTGTACCCTTGGGCTACTATTTCTAATACCCAAGGATCCAGGGCCGAGCGAACCCAGACCTGAGTTGTAGACATGCCCCCACCGGTGTGGACTCCCGCGGTGAATTTGGTAGAAGCCGGAGAGGACTTCTGCTCTTGGGAACTTGCCACAGCCTGTGACCTTTTTCCCCTTCCTCTTCCTCTCGTAGCAAGGAAGGAAGACCCTCGTCCTTTTTTGTATTTATTGGGCCGAAAGGACTGCATCTGATAGTGGGGCGGTTTCTTTTGTTGTGCAGGAACATAAGGTAAAAATGATGACGTACCCGCGGAAGCCGTAGATACCAGGTCAGCGAGGCCGTCACCAAACAAGACACTACCGTTAAACGGTAGAGACTCCATAGTCTTCTTAGAGTCAGCATCAGCATTCCATTGATGAATCCACAATGCCCTCCTAGCCGAGACTGCCATGGCATTGGCCCTTGATCCCAAAAGGCCAATATCCCTCGCAGCTTCTTTTAGATAGGCTGCAGCGTCTCTGATATGACTCAGGGTCAAAAGCACGCTATCCCTGTACAGGGAATCTATATCAAATGACAAGTTATCTGCCCACTTTTCAATAGCGCTGCTCACCCATGCCGATGCAACGGCAGGCCTGAGCAGCGTACCTGTAGTGACATAAATGGATTTTAGTGTATTTTCCTGCTTACGATCCGCAGGATCTTTTAGGGCTGCCGTGTCAGGAGACGGAAGTGCTACCTTTTTGGACAGACGCGATAGAGCTTTGTCCACCGTGGGGGTTGACTCCCACTTTTCCCTGTCCCCAGAGGGGAACGGATATGCCACCGGAATTCTCTTGGGAACCTGTATCTTCTTGTCAGGATTTTCCCAAGCTTTTTCAAAAAGAGTGTTTGGTTCATGAGAGGGAGGGAACGTTACCTCAGGTTTCTTTCCTTTATACATACAGACCCTTGTATCAGGAACAGCAGGGTTCTCCGTGATATGTAATACGTCTTTTATCGCCACAATCATGTACTGAATGCTCTTAGCCAGTTTAGGAATCAATCTGGCATCACTATCGTCGAAACTGGAATCAGAATCCGTGTCGGTATCTGTATCTGCTATCTGGGTAAATGCACGTTTCTGTGACCCCGAGGGAGTCTGAGCTTGTGACAATGCCTCCTCCATGGATTTTCTCCATGTCTGGTTCTTAGACTCAGATTTATCTAATCTCTTAGTCAACCGAGCCACATTTGCATTCAATACACTCAAAACATTTACCCAATCAGCCGTCGGCGGTGCCGACACGGTCACTCCCACAGACTTTTCTGTCCTCACTCCAGCTTCCTCCTGGGAAGAACACTCAGCCTAAGACATGTCGACACACGCGTACCGACACCCACAACACACTGGAACTATAGAGGACAGACCCGCAGCAGAGCCTGTTAGAGAAACACAAAGGGAGTTTTGCCAGCTCACAACCCAGCGCCTATCCTGGTTCTGAAGCGAGTAATATACTGCCCAGACCTGTTAGCGCTTTTAAATTCAATAAAATAGCACCAAATCAACTGTGCTCCCCCCGCCCCCCCCCCCCCCCCCCCCCCCCCTGTTTTGCACCCTGTCACTTGCACAGCAGTGTTGGAGGCCTGGCTCAGCATCTCTGCATCTGTGAAGAGAAAATGGCGCTGGTCAGAGCTGTGAGGGCTAAGCCACGCCCCCTTAATGGCGCGCTTCAGTCCCGTTTATTTTTATATATTTATACTGGCGCTTATGCCAGTTGCTATTGAGGTTTTATGTTGCCCAGGGCGCCCCCCCCTGCGCCCTGCAGTGCCATTTTGTATGTGGGGGCATGGCGCGCAGCGCGGCCGCTGTACTATAAATCAAAAGCCGTCACTGAAATCTTCTGCAGTCACTGAAGTCTTTTGATCCTCTTCTACTCATCCTGCTTCTGTCTTCTGGCTCTGCAAGGGGGGTGACGGCGCGGCTCCGGGAGCGAGCTTCTAGGCGTACCTAGCGATCAGACCCTCTGGAGCTAATGGTGTCCAGTAGCCTAAGAAGCAGAGCCTTGAAACTCACAGAAGTAGGTCTGCTTCTCTCCCCTCATTCCCACGATGCAGGGAGCCTGTTGCCAGCAGGTCTCCCTGAAAATAATAAACCTAACAAAGTCTTTTTTTCTGAGAAACTCTGGAGAGCCTCTCAGTGTGCATCCAGTCTCACTGGGCATAGAATCTAACTGGAGGAGGGGCATAGAGGGAGGAGCCAGTTCACACCACTTTTAAAGTCTTAAAGTGCCCATGTCTCCTGTGGATCCCGTCTATACCCCATGGTTCTTGAAGCATCCCCAGCATCCTCTAGGACGTATGAGAAAACAGTACTTACAGTTAAAGACAATATAGGACAGGACAGGTATGGAAAACCCTGGGTTAGGTGCCATCAAAGGGAGTATGGAATATAAGATAGTAAGTAAATAATCAGCTTGATAAATCTGGACCTTATTATTGCTAGTCTGTCTCTTTTAGGCTAAACAAAGAAAGTGTCTTCCCTTAAGGCCCATCTCATGCTACCTCCCCAAGTGTAAAGCCAGGCACACACTGAGCGATGTTGCTAGCGACCATGGGCACCTGCACACTGGCCATACCCATTGAGCAGTATATTACGATTCAGCTGCCAACATATCAGGTCAATATCGCTCCAATGTGTACCTGGCTTTGGAATTCCACACCTAAACGTCTGATTAGAGATGCCCATTAATTGATCTTTTTTAAGTCAGTGGTCATTTAAACTTGATTTAACCACTTGCCTGGCATGGTCGCATCAGATGTGACCATGCCTGCAAGTGCTCTATCTGACCTGGTGGCACAGGATGCGACCAGTCAGATAGTGTTAGCAGCGGCAGGGAAGAGAAACTTCCCTCCGCTGCTGCTGTCAGAGGAACCGGAAGGTCTCTCTGCCTCCCTGCACTCTCCCCTACTGATTGCCGTGCTGACGATCACTGCTGATCGGTCAGCACGGCAGGATCCCCCCTCCAGACAATGGCAGCCGCTAGGGAGTGCAAATAAACCCTCCCAAGCCACCCCCAGACCCCCCCGGTCTACCTGGGGGCTGTTCTGGCTTTCAAAATGAAAGCCACAATGGTTGCGATGTTCCCGATCGATGTTTCGGGGAAAATATTTTATTTTTTAAAAATAAATTAAAATAAGAATTTACTCACCGGTAATTCTATTTCTCGTAGTCCGTAGTGGATGCTGGGACTCCGTAAGGACCATGGGGAATAGCGGCTCCGCAGGAGACTGGGCACAACTATAAAAAAAGCTTTAGACTACTGGTGTGCACTGGCTCCTCCCACTATGACCCTCCTCCAGACTTCAGTTAGGATACTGTGCCCGGAAGAGCTGACACAATAAGGAAGGATTTTGAATCCCGGGTAAGACTCATACCAGCCACACCAATCACACCGTATAACTCGTGATACAATACCCAATTAACAGTATGATAACAACTGAGCCTCTCAACAGATGGCTCAACAATAACCCTTTAGTTAAACAATAACTATATACAAGTATTGCAGACAATCCGCACTTGGGATGGGCGCCCAGCATCCACTACGGACTACGAGAAATAGAATTACCGGTGAGTAAATTCTTATTTTCTCTGACGTCCTAAGTGGATGCTGGGACTCCGTAAGGACCATGGGGATTATACCAAAGCTCCCAAACGGGTGGGAGAGTGCGGATGACTCTGCAGCACCGAATGGGCAAACTCAAGGTCCTCCTCAGCCAGGGTGTCAAACTTGTAGAATTTAGCAAATGTGTTTGACCCCGACCAAGTAGCTGCTCGGCAAAGTTGTAGAGCCGAGACCCCTCGGGCAGCCGCCCAAGAAGAGCCCACCTTCCTCGTGGAATGGGCTTTCACTGATTTAGGATGCGGCAGTCCAGCCGCAGAATGTGCAAGCTGAATCGTACTACAGATCCAGCGAGCAATAGTCTGCTTTGAAGCAGGTGCACACAAACTTGTTGGGCGCATACAGGATAAATAGGGAGTCAGTCTTTCTGACTCCAGCTGTCCTGGAAACATAAATTTTCAGGGCCCTGACTACGTCCAACAACTTGGAAGCCTCCAAGTCTTTAGTAGCCGCAGGCACCACGATAGGTTGGTTCAGATGAAAGGCTGAAACCACCTTAGGGAGAAATTGGGGACGAGTCCTCAATTCTGCCCTATCCATATGGAAAATCAGATAAGGGCTTTTACATGACAAAGCCGCCAATTCTGACACACGCCTGGCCGAAGCCAAGGCCAACAGCATGACCACTTTCCACGTGAGATATTTCAATTCCACGGTCTTAAGTGGCTCAAACCAATGTGACTTTAGGAAATCCAACACCACGTTGAGATCCCAAGGTGCCACTGGAGGCACAAAAGGGGGCTGAATATGCAGCACTCCCTTAACAAAAGTTTGAACTTCAGGTAGTGAAGCCAGTTCTCTCTGGAAGAAAATCGATAGAGCCGAAATCTGGACCTTAATGGAACCCAATTTAAGGCCCATAGTCACCCCTGACTGTAGGAAGTGCAGTAAACGGCCCAGCTGAAATTCTTCCGTCGGGGCCTTCCTGGCCTCACACCATGCAACATATTTTCGCCGTATGCGGTGATAATGGTTTGCGGTTACTTCTTTCCTAGCTTTAATCAGCGTAGGAATGACTTCCTCCGGAATGCCCTTTTCCTTCAGGATCCGGTGTTCAACCACCATGCCGTCAAACGCAGCCGCGGTAAGTCTTGGAACAGACAGGGCCCCTGCTGCAGCAGGTCCTGTCTGAGCGGCAGAGGCCATGGGTCCTCTGAGATCATTTCTTGAAGTTCCGGGTACCAAGCTCTTCTTGGCAAATCCGGAACAATGGGTATAGTTCTTACTCCTCTTCTCCTTATTATCCTCAGTACCTTTGGTATGAGAGGAAGAGGAGGGAACACATAAACCGACCGGTACACCCACGGTGTCACTAGAGCGTCCACAGCTATCGCCTGCGGGTCTCTTGACCTGGCGCAATACTTTTCTAGCCTTTTGTTTAGGCGGGACGCCATCATGTCCACCTGTGGCCTTTCCCAACGGTTTACAATCATTTAAAAGATTTCTGGATGAAGTCCCCACTCTCCCGGGTGGAGGTCGTGCCTGCTGAGGAAGTCTGCTTCCCAGTTGTCCACTCCCGGAATGAACACTGCTGACAGTGCTAACACGTGATTTTCCGCCCATCGGAGAATCCTTGTGGCTTCTGCCCTCGCCGTCCTGCTTCTCTTGCCGCCCTGTCGGTTTACATGGGCGACCGCCGTGATGTTGTCTGACTGGATCAGTACCGGCTGGTTTTGAAGCAGGGGTTTTGCCTGACTTAGGGCATTGTAAATGGCCCTTAGTTCCAGAATATTTATGTGCAGGGAAGTCTCCTGACTTGACCATAGTCCTTGGAAGTTTCTTCCCTGTGTGACTGCCCCCCAGCCTCGAAGGCTGGCATCCGTTGTCACCAGGACCCAGTCCTGTATGCCGAATCTGCGGCCCTCTTGAAGATGAGCACTCTGCAGCCACCACAGCAGAGACACCCTTGTTCTTGGAGACAGGGTTATCAGCCGATGCATCTGAAGATGCGATCCGGACCACTTGTCCAACAGGTCCCACTGAAAGGTTCTTGCATGGAACCTGCCGAATGGAATTGCTTCGTAGGAAGCTACCATCTTTCCCAGGATCCGCGTGCAGTGATGCACCGACACCTGTTTTGGTTTTAGGTGGCCTCTGACTAGAGATGACAGCTCCTTGGCCTTCTCCTCCGGGAGAAACACTTTTTTCTGTTCTGTGTCCAGAACCATCCCCAGGAACAGTAGACGTGTCGTAGGGACCAGCTGTGACTTTGGAATATTTAGAATCCAGCCGTGCTGTTGTAGCACCTCCCGAGATAGTGCTACCCCGACCAACAACTGCTCCCTGGACCTCGCCTTTATCAGGAGATCGTCCAAGTACGGGATAATTAAAACTCCCTTCTTTCGAAGGAGTATCATCATTTTGGCCATTACCTTGGTAAAGACCCTCGGAGCCGTGGATAGACCGAACGGCAACGTCTGGAATTGGTAATGACAATCCTGTACCACAAATCTGAGGTACTCCTGGTGAGGATGGTAAATGGGGACATGCAGGTAAGCATCCTTGATGTCCAGTGATACCATGTAATCCCCCTCGTCCAGGCTTGCAATAACCGCCCTGAGCGATTCCATCTTGAACTTGAATTTTTTTATATATGTGTTCAAGGATTTCAAATTTAAAATGGGTCTCACCGAACCGTCCGGTTTCGGTACCACAAACAATGTGGAATAGTAACCCTGTCCTTGTTGAAGTAGGGGCACCTTTACTATCACATGTTGTGAATACAGCTTGTGAATTGCCTGTAACACTGCCTCCCTGACTGAGGGAGTGGTTGGTAAGGCAGATTTGAGGAAACGGCAGGGGGGAGACGTCTCGAATTCCAGCTTGTACCCCTGAGATACTATTTGAAATATCCAGGGATCCACCCGTGAGCGAGCCCACTGATTGCTGAAATATTTGAGACGGGCCCCCACCGTACCTGGCTCCGCCTGTGGAGCCCCAGCGTCATGCTGTGGACTTAGAGGTAGCGGGGGAGGACTTTTGTTCCTGGGAACTGGCTGTATGCTGCAGCTTTTTCCCTCTACCTCTGCCTCTGGGCAGAAAGGACGCGCCCTTAACCCGCTTGCCCCTATTGGGCCGAAAGGACTGTACCTGATAATACGGTGCTTTCTTTGGCTGTGAGGGAACATGGGGTAAAATTGTAGACTTCCCAGCTGTTGCTGTGGAAACGAGGTCCGAGAGACCATCCCCGAACAACTCCTCACCCTTATAAGGCAGAACTTCCATGTGCCTTTTAGAATCTGCATCTCCTGTCCACTGCCGAGTCCATAACCCTCTCCTGGCAGAAATGGACATCGCACTTATTTTAGATGCCAGCCGGCAAATATCCCTCTGTGCATCCCTCATGTATAAAAGTGCGTCTTTAATATGCTCTACGGTTAGCAATATAGGGGTATATGCAATTCACGGCGAATCGCGGCAAATTATCGCCGTTTTTTAATTCGACACAATTCGACAGGTGAATTCCGGCAGGTGGCTGCCGGAATTCACCATATTCAATGAAAAACGGATTCGACAGTCCCGCGGGCGAAAAACGGCCGATTTGCTGGATTTTACCGCAAATTAAAAAAACGGGAAAAAACCCGGAAAAAAATGGCGTGGGATCCCCCCTCCAAAGCATAACCAGCCTCGGGCTCTTCGAGCTGGTCCTGGTTCTAAAAATGCGGGGTAAAAATTGACAGGGGATCCCCCGTATTTTTAAAACCAGCACCGGGCTCTGCACCTAATGCTGGTGCAAAAAATACGGGGGACAAAAAGAGTAGTGATCCCCCGTATTTTATACACCAGCATCGGGCTCCACTAGCTGGACAGATAATGCCACAGCCGGGGGTCACTTTTATACAGCGCCCTGCGGCCGTGGCATTAAATATCCAACTAGTCACCCCTGGCCGGGGTACCCTGGGGGAGTGGGGACCCCTTCAATCAAGGGGTCCCCCCCCCCAGCCACCCAAGGGCCAGGGGTGAAGCCCGAGGCTGTCCCCCCCATCCAATGGCTGCGGATGGGAGGCTGATAGCCTTGAGTAAAATGACAAGAATATTGTTTTTTCCAGTAGTACTACAAGTCCCAGCAAGCCTCCCCCGCAAGCTGGTACTTGGAGAACCACAAGTACCAGCATGCGGGAGAAAAACGGGCCCGCTGGTACCTGTAGTACTACTGGAAAAAAAATACCCCAATAAAGACATTACACACACACCTTGAGAGTAAAACTTTATTACACACCTGCCGACACACACATACTTACCTATGTTGACACGCCGACTGCCACAGTCTCCGACGATCCGGGGTACCTGTGAAAAAAATTATACTCACCTCAATCCAGTGTCCGGGAGATAATCCACATACTTGTTAACAAAAAAAAAACGAACACCCGTACCATGCCGGACTGAAAGGGGTCCCATGCTTACACATCAGACCCCTTTCCCCGAATGCCGGGACACCACGTGACTCCTGTCACTGAGGTCCCTTCAGCCAATCAGGAAGCGCTAGTTCCGTGGTGCTCACCTGATTGGCTGTGCGCTGTCTGAGCTGTCAGACAGCGCATCGCAAAGCCTCTCCATTACTTGCAATGGTGGGAACTTTGCCGTCTGCGGGGGGTTACCCGCGGTCAGCCGCTGACCGGCGGGTGACCTCACCGCTAGCCGCAAAGTTCCCACCATTGAATATAATGAGGGCGCTGTGCGATGCGCTGTCTGAGTTCAGACAGCGCACAGCCAATCAGGTGAGCGCAACGAAGTTGCGCTTCCTGATTGGCTTTAGAGACCTTTCTGTGACAGCTGTCACTGAGAGGTCTGTCTGCATTCGGGGATAGGGGTCCCATGTGTCAACATGGGACCCCTTTCAGTCCGTTGGTCGGGTGTCCGGTTTTTTATTTTGCCAAGTACGTGGATTTATCTCTGGACCATGGCTGAGGTGAGTATATTTATCTTTTATTTTCAGGTGCCCCTGGATTCTACTTGGAGAAGAGGACCGATGTCGGCGTGTGAACATAGGTAAGTATGTGTGTGTCGACGTATGAAATAAAGTTTTACTTTCACGGTGTCTGTCTCCTGTTTTTATTTGGGTATTTTTTTCCAGTAGTACTACAGGTACCAGCGGGCCCGTTTTTCTCCCGCATGCTGGTACTTGTGGTTCTCCAAGTACCAGCTTGCGGGGGAGGCTTGCTGGGACTTGTAGTACTACTGGAAAAAACAATATTCTTGTCATTTTACTCAAGGCTATCAGCCTCCCATCCGCAGCCATTGGATGGGGGGGGACAGCCTCGGGCTTCACCCCTGGCCCTTGGGTGGCTGGGGGGGGGGACCCCTTGATTGAAGGGGTCCCCACTCCCCCAGGGTACCCCGGCCAGGGGTGACTAGTTGGATATTTAATGCCACGGCCGCAGGGCACTGTATAAAAGTGACCCCCGGCTGTGGCATTATCTGTCCAGCTAGTGGAGCCCGATGCTGGTGTGAAAAATACGGGGGACCCCTACTCTTTTTGTCCCCCGTATTTTTTGCACCAGCATCAGGCGCAGAGCCCTGTGCTGGTTTTAAAAATACGGGGGATCCCCTGTCAAATTTTTCCCCGCATTTTTAGAACCAGGACCAGCTCGAAGAGCCCGAGGCTGGTTATGCTTTGGAGGGGGGACCCCACGCCATTTTTTTCAGGGATTTTACCATTCCATCCAAAAAAAAAAAATATATATTATTTTTAAAAATATATAAATAATACTTGTGCCTCCAAAAAAGACAAACCAAGTACCTAATCCCTTCTAATATAAATAGATATGATATTACCAAGAAAAAAACACACAAAAAAAAACATGTTTTAAATTTTTTTTATTAGTTTCACCATCCAAAGTGTGGCGGATTGAAAATGACGAATTTACTGTCTAAAAGCACTGTTGTCGAATTTCCAAACTTCCATTGAATAGACTTTGGTCGAATTGCAGCATGTGTATCATTGCAAAAAAGTAGAATTTGTCAAAAGTCGAATTTCAAAAAGTCGAATTTTGAAAGTCCGTTTTTTTTGTCGGAAAGTACTGAATTGCATTGTCGAATTTTTTTTTTTTGGCGAAAAAAATCCCGAAATTCAACAATTTCGGGAATTCGACCGCAATTGCATATATACCCCATAGTGTCCCTGAGAAAAACAATTTTTTACACCTGCATGAAAATGCGCATGAGCAGCAGAAGGATGGGAACCTGAAAAGGGTGTTACCTTCACCCACGTACACACTCTAGATTACCAAAAAAATTCAGATATCCTGTCTTCTGCGCCCCTTAATTAATGAGTGATATAAAGAGATAGACTCTACTTATCTTAAAGCAGAGAAATTTCTTCGTTTCCCGCTATCTCCCGGATTTATTTTGCACCTCAATAATAATCACATGTGTTTCCAGTGACGTTACATGTAAAGAAAAAGATCAAGACACAATCTAGTGTAATAAATTCTTAAAACTTTTTAGGACTTTACAGCAGAGATATTCACTTCATATATAATAAATCTCAGTCCAATGGATAAATAAAAAAACTGTTTTTTTAATGTTAAAACTGCAATCCAATATCAGCAATCTTCATCACAAGAAGAAAGGAAATATATTCATTTCACATCACAGACTTATGAGGGTGGCCTCCTACCAGATTTCGGGATTTGAAAGTGCACGTATAGAAGCTGTATAGATGTTCTATGTCCCCAAGGAAACTGGCTCCAATCGTGGATACTTTGTCCTCTCCTCGTAATATTAATTACCCTTTTTTGTGGTACCGGGGGTAACATCAGAAATGTGCAACACATTTTTCATTGCCTCACTCATGTAACGTGTGGCCCTACTGGAAGTTACATTAGTCTCATCGTCGTCGACACTGGAGTCAGTATCCGTGTCGACATCTGTGTCTGCCATCTGAGGTAGCGGGCGTTTTAGAGCCCCTGATGGCTTTTGAGACGCCTGGGCAGGCACAGGCTGAGAAGCCGGCTGTCCCACATTTGGTATGTCGTCAAACCTTTTATGCAAGGAGTCGACACTGTCGCGTAATTCCTTCCACAGCACCATCCACTCAGGTGTCGACCCCGCAGGGGGTGACATCACATTTATAGGCATCTGCTCCGCCTCCACATAAGCCTCCTCATCAAACAAGTCGACACAGCCGTACCGACACACCGCACACACACCAGGAATGCTCTGACAGAGGACAGGACCCCACAAAGCCCTTTGGGGAGACAGAGAGAGAGTATGCCAGCACACACCAGAGCGCTATATAACACAGGGATCCCACTATAAATAAGTGTTTTTCCCTTATAGCTGCTTATATTATATATATCTATATACTGCGCCTAAATTTAGTGCCCCCCCTCTCTTTTTTACCCTTCTGTAGCTTGTACACTGCAGGGGAGAGCCAGGGAGCGTCCTTCCAGCGGAGCTGTGAGGGAAAAAT
This sequence comes from Pseudophryne corroboree, assembly GCF_028390025.1. Lineage (NCBI taxonomy): Eukaryota > Metazoa > Chordata > Amphibia > Anura > Myobatrachidae > Pseudophryne > Pseudophryne corroboree. The sequence continues at coordinate 131,294,130 of NC_086444.1, read as the reverse complement.
GGCGCCAGTGTGCTGAGGGAGATGGCCCCGCCCCTTTTCTGGCGGACTTCTCCCGCTTTTTCTGGAATTCTGGCAGGGGTATTTTTACACCTATATAGCCTTCCTGACTATATATGGTGTAGATTTGCCAGCCAAGGTGTCTTATATTGCCCTCAGGGCGCCCCCCCCCCAGCGCCCTGCACCCATCAGTGACCGGAGTGTGAGGTGTGCATGAGGAGCAATGGCGCACAGCTGCAGTGCTGTGCGCTACCTTGTTGAAGACTGAAGTCTTCTGCCGCCGATTTTCCGGAACATTTTCTTGCTTCTGGCTCTGTAAGGGGGCCGGCGGCGCAGCTCCGGGAACGAACACCAAGGTCGGGTCCTGCGGTCAATCCCTCTGGAGCTAAAGGTGTCCAGTAGCCTAAGAAGCCCAAACTACCACCAGTTAGGTAGGTTCGCTTCTTCTCCCCTTAGTCCCTCGCTGCAGTGAGTCTGTTGCCAGCAGTTCTCACTGTAAAATAAAAAACCTAAAATATACTTTCTTTCTAGGAGCTCAGGAGAGCCCCTAGTGTGCATCCAGCTCAGCCGGGCACAAGATTCTAACTGAAGTCTGGAGGAGGGTCATAGTGGGAGGAGCCAGTGCACACCAGTAGTCTAAAGCTTTCTTTATAGTTGTGCCCAGTCTCCTGCGGAGCCGCTATTCCCCATGGTCCTTACGGAGTCCCAGCATCCACTTAGGACGTCAGAGAAAAATAAATAAATTTCAGAGCAATTTTTTTGCCAATTAAGTGGTTAAAGAGAATGGGGCAGATGTATTTAGCCTGGAGACGGCATAAGGAAGTGATAAACCAGTGATAAGTGCAAGGTGATAAACGTACCAGCCAGTCAGCTCCTAACTGTCAATTTACATATTGGAGCTGACTGGCTGGTGCATTTATCACAACCTTATGCCGTCTCCATGTTAATACACCTGCCCCATTGTTAGAAGACTTTCATGAGGCTCTGTAGCACCAGGAAATATCCACAGGCGGACAGGGCAGGATTCTCTCGTTCTAAAGCAGGTTGGGGAGAAGAGAGTTGTGCGGCTTAATGCTCCTTTGTGCCTGAAAAGTTTAAAATGCTATGACCGTATGGACTAACTTTGCCACTTCGGTCACTACTCCTTGCGATCAGACGGGGTTACTTTACCACCCACGGGATATAGGGATTCCCTTTCACAGTCCGTGGGCGGTATTCAATTCTTTCTGCCCCCTTCCACACCCGTTCTGTATATGCTGACGGGCGTGGTATCATCATTTTCCCAGGGTAGCGAGGCGCCCAACTCTTTACACAGTTAAACCTGATTACCATGTGTACGATATGCGCGATAACGGGGATCACTTTAGAAAGGAGATTGGGTGTGATATATCATTTGAATACCGCCCAGGAACTGCCTGTTACCAACTTCTCATACTGCTTTGTAAGAAGCTTTTGTTTGCAGTCAGCACCAGGCCTTCTGCAACTGCTTACTTCTGACCATGTGAAGTCACACTGCTGTGGCAACTCCGGGATAGTGGAGTCTAATGTAGTGTTCACGCTAGGCTGCTTTAGCAGGGCGCCGCGCCCTGCCCGATTTTTTAAGGGCAAAATCCGCCCTGCCCTTTCTGCGGCACCCTGATAAAACAGACGCCCGCATCCTGCCCTCCCAGCGTGTAAAGATGCTGTGCCAGTCACAAGCACCTGGACCTAACTCTTTGGATGAGCAATTATCATACACTGTTCCAGTGCCATAGCCAACTGCAACAGGTATGAAATACGTACAAATGTAGTCATATTTTACATAACATTCCCAATTGTAAAGCGCAATGGAAAATGCCAATATATAAATAAAATAGGATTTTAATTACCTACAGGTAAATCTCTTCGTAGTCCGTAGAGGATGCTGGGGTTCCATTTAGCACCATGGGGTATAGACGGGTAACTAGGAGCCATGGGCAAAGAGTTTAATAGTGTGGGCAGGCTCCTCCCTCTATGCCCCTCCTACCAGACTCAGTCTAGAAACTGTGCCCGAGGAGACGGACATACTTCGAAAGAAGGAAATACACAGATAGTGGTGAGATTTACACCAGCTCACACATAACAAAAGGAAAGCCAAGCTAACCAACTTGAAACGAATCAGCAACGACTGAACCAACAATACTTAACCAAGTAACAATGCAGGAATACAAAACACTGGGCGGGCGTCCAGAATCCTCTATAAACTACAAGAAAAGGATTTATCGGTGGGTAATTAAAATCCTATTTTCTCTTACGTCCTGAAGGATGCTGGGGTTCCATTTAGTACCATGGGGATGTACCAAAGCTCCTAATACGGGAGGGAGAGTGTTGAGGTTCCTGCAGAACAGACTGACCAAACTTTAGGTCCACAGAGGCAAAAGTATCAAACTTGTAGAACTTGGCAAACGTGTTCGACCCTGACCAAGTAGCTGCTCGGCAAAGCTGTAAAGCCGAGACACCCCGGGCAGCCGCCCAGGAGGAACCCACTTTACGAGTAGAGTGGGCCTTAACCAATTTTGGACACGGCAAGCCTGCCGTAGAATAAGCATGCTGGATAGTAAACCTGATCCAGCGAGAAATCATCTGCTTAGAAGCAGGACACCCAACCTTGGTGGGATCATAAAGGACAAACAGAGCGTCCGACTTTCGGTGAAGAGAAGTCCTCTTCACATAAATCTTCAAAGCCCTCACAACATCCAAGGACTTTGAAGTAATTGAGGAGTCAGTAGCCACTGGCACCACAATAGGTTGGTTGATATGAAAATCTGACACAACCTTTGGAAGAAATTGCTGACGCGTTCTGAGTTCAGCTCTATCTTCATGGAAAATCAGTTAAGGGCTATTGCAGGACACAGCCCCCCAATTCGGACACACGTCTACCAGATGCCAATGCCAACAGTGTGACCGCCTTCCAAGTAAGAAACTTGACGTCCACCTCCTGTAAAAGCTCGAACCAATCCGATTGCCGGAACTGCAGCACCACATTAAGATCCCAAGGTGCCGTAGGAGGCACAAAGGGTGGTTGGATGTGCAGAACCCCTTTCAAGAATGTCTGAACCTCAGGGAGAGCAGCCAATTGTTTCCGGAAGAAAATGCACAAGGCCGAAATCTGGACCTTTATGGAACCCAAGCGTAGGCCCACATCCACACCTGCTTGCAGAATGAGGAGAAACCATCCCAGTTAAAACTCCATCGTAGGAAACTTCTTGGATTCACACCAAGACATATACTTTTTACCAAATCCAATGGTAATGTTTAGACGTTACTCCCATCCTAGCCTGTATCAGGGTACGAATGACCCTGTTCGGAATGCCCTTCCAAGCTAAGATCTGGCGATCAACCTCCATTGCCGTCAAACGTAGCCGCAGTAAGTCTTGATAGGCGGGCGGCCCCTGTTGAAGAAGGTCCTCGCGAAGAGGAAGAGGCCTCGGATCCCCCAGCAGCAATTCCAGAAGATCCACATACCAAGCCCTTCTTGGTCAGTCCGGAGCAATGAGGATTGCCTGAACTCTTGTTCTTTTTATTAGTTTGAGGATCCTTGGGATGAGTGGAAGTGGAGGGAACACATACACTGATTGGAACACCCACGGAGTCACCAGTGCGTCCACCGCCACTGCTTGTGGGTCTCTCGACTTGGAACAGTACCTCCGAAGCTTCTTGTTGAGGAGAGAGGCCATCAGGTCTATCTGAGGTACACCCCATCGGCTTGTCACCTCTGCGAACACCTTGGGGTGGAGGCCCCATTCTCCTGGATGGAGATCGTGTCTGCTGAGGAAGTCCTCTTCCCAGTTGTCCACTCTCGGAATGAAGATTGCTGACCGCGCCACCGCGTGCTTTTCTGCCCAGAGGAGGATTCTTGATACCTCTGACATTGCCACTCTGCTCTTCATTCTGCCCTGTCGGTTTATGTAGGACAGTGCTGAACCTGAATGGCCTGATCTTGCAGAAGATGTACCGCTTGTAGAAGGCCGTTGTATACGGCCCTTAGTTTCAGAATGTTTATCGGAAGGATGGATTCCAGACTTGACCACTTTCCTTGGAAGTTTTCCCCTTGGGTGACTGCTCCCCAACCTGAGACTTGCATCCGTGGTTAGAAGGATCCAATTCTGAATCCCGAACCTGCAGCCCTCAAGAAGGTGAGACGTTTGCAGCCACCAGAGGAGTGAAATTCTGGCTTTTGGGGACAGGCGTGTCCGCTGGTGCATGTGAAGATGTGATCCCGACCATTTATCCAGGAGATCCAGTTGAAAAGACCGTGAACGGAATCTTCCGTACTGTAGAGCCCAGAAGGCGAATGCACTGATGAACCGATACCCGGGCTGGCTTCAGGACATCCCGGACCATTGAGTGGATCACCAACGCTTTCTCCACAGGTAGAAACACCCTCTGCACTTCCGTGTCGAGTATCATCCTTGTCGGCTCCAAATGCGACTTTGGAAGGTTCAGGATCCACCCATGATCCTGGAGTAGTCGAGTTGAGAGAGCAATGTTCTGCAACAGCTTCTCCCTGAAAGATGCTTTTATCAGCAGATCGTCCAGATATGGAATTATGTTCACTCCCTGCTTACGGAGGAGTAGCATCATCTCCGCCATGACCTTGGGGAACACCCTCGGTGCCATGGAGAGGCCAAATGGCAGTGCCTGGAACTGATCGTGACAGTCCAGCAGCGCAAATCTTAGATAAGACTGGTGAGGCAGCCAGATCGGAATGTGAAGGTACGCATCCTTGATATCCAGGGACACCAGGAATTCACCCTCCTCCAGACCGGAGATCACCGCTCTCAGAGACTCCATCTTGAATTTGAATTCCCCCAAGTAGGGGTTCAATGACTTTAGGTTTAATATCGCCTTACCGAACAGTCCAGTTTCGGTACCACAAACAGGTTTGAGTAATAACCCTTGTGTTGTAGGTGAGGTGGAACTGGAACAATTACATTTGTTTGAACCAATTTTTGAATGGCTTCCTGTAGGACAGCACTTTGTCAGCGAAGCTGGTAAGCCTGATTTGAAGAATCTGTGAGGTGGGAGCACTTGAAACTCCAGTCTGTACCCCTGGGCAACAATATCTTTTACCCAGGGGTCTAGGCATGATGACGCCCAGATGTGACTGAAACCTTTTAGTCTCGCTCCCACCTACCCTATCTCCAGGCTGGGAGGTCCACCGTCATGCATTGAGGAAGCAAAACCTGGTTTCTGTTCCTGAGAACCTGTTGGTGCAGGTTTTCTTGATTTTCCCCGACCTCCTCTAAAGAAAGTGGAAGGGTTTTGGATTTTTTAACTGTTGCAGTGTAAACGTAGTATAAGATTTCCTAGCCGGTGGTGCTGCTGAAGGAAGAAAGGTTGACTTACCCGCAGTTGCCGTTGAGATCCACACATGCAAAGCATCCCCAAACAGAGCCTGACCTGTGAAGGGTAGGTTCTCCACACTTTTCTTGGATTCTGCATCCGCAGTCCATTGGCGTAGCCAGAATCCTCTGCGTGCCGAGACTGCCATGGAAGTAGCCCTTGCATTCTGTATGCCAAAGGTCCTTCATGGCCTCCAGTATCCTGTATGTGATGCAAACACAATTCAATGTCACACCTATCCAAAGTATCTAAGTTCTCTAGTAATGCGCCTGACCACTTTACTATGGCTTTAGAAATCCACGCACAAGCTATAGTGGGCCTTAAAGCTATGCCAGTAGCTGTGTATAGTGATTTGAGCGTAGTCTCAAGCTTGCGGTCAGCTGGCTCTCTTAAAGCAGTTGAACCAGGGACAGGTAAAACCACCTTTTTTGACAACTTAGATACAGAAGCGTCTACTATAGGGAGGTTTTCCCACTTTTTTCTGTCCTCTTCAGGGAAAGGGAAAGCAATGAGAACCCTTTTTGGGATCTGGAATTTTTTCTCTGGGTTTTCCCAGGATTTTTCAAACAGAGTTAACTTCTTAGAAGCCGGGAAGGTAAGAAAGGATTTCTTACTTTCCGTAAAATAAGATTCCTCTACCTGCTCAGGTACCTTTTCAGAAATATGTAAAATGTCCCTAATGGCTTCAATCATTAGTTGCACCCCCTTAGAAAGTGATGCACCCCCTCCTGTAGATCCCCATCACCGTCCCCTATATCAGAGTTGGTATCAGTGTCAGCTTGCATTATCTGGGCAAGTGTACGTTTTTGTGGGTACGTGGGGGGGATTCTTAGACGCAGCAGTGGGGGCTGAGTATGTCAAACACTCTACAGATTTTCTCAGTATGTGACATCCTTGTTGAAATCTGGGATATCATTCCCCTTAAAGAATCCACCCATGGGGGTTCGGATTCAGAATGCTGGGAAAGTACATTGCAGTCCTGAGTACATGGAATAGACACTTCAGGAGAGGATAAACACTCTGCAGCACAGGACATGGTAACATGAGATATACACACTTACACAGGAAAATGACAGACACAGTTTCCCCCAGAGTACTTTCAGAGAGTCACAGAGCGTAAGGAGCCAGCCACACAGCGCCCCAGTAGGCAGTTATTATGATAAAAGCCTGGCGCTGACTAATTAACTTTAATAGGGTAATCAGTACTATAATCACACACCTCCATTGTCTATAACACCCTGGTACCGCAGAGGTATGCTGGAGTTATGTGGAGGGCAGCGCTCCCTGCATCGTCCTGTTCCTATGATCTGCAGGGAGAAAATGGTGCTGGTGAGTGCTGGATCCGCTCTGAGGAGAAGCCCTGCCCCCTGTAATGGCACTGCATTATACTGGCCTGAGGATTTTGTTGCTAACAGTGGGATTGGCTCCTGTTAACTGCTTGACCAGTGTAGGGTGATCCGCGCTGGCTCAGGACACGCCTCAAAGCGCCTACACTGTGTGTTGCTGAGCCTTCCTGGGGCGCAGCCTGTCAGAGCTGCGCTCCCACCCTTGTGCCGCCATTCCCGCCGGCGACCCGCTAACCAGGCCGCCAGCACTGTACTCATCATTCTTCTTTCTTCTTACTCTGTTAGGGGGTGGCGGCTGTGCTGCAGGAGTGAACGGTTGCCTCGTGGGCTTGCGATCAGCACTCTCAGGAGCTCAGTGTCCTGTCAGCGGAGTAGAGGACATTACCCCCTAAGTCCCACGAAGCAGGAAGGCTGTTGCCAGCAGCCTTCCTGTAACCTAATTTACTCTAGAAAACAACAAAACGAAGAAAATTCCTAGGAGCTCCCCTAGCTGTGACCGGCTCCTCCAGGCACATTTTCTAAACTGAGACTGATAGGAGGGGCATAGAGGGAGGAGACAGCCCACACTATTAAACTCTTAAAGTGCCCATGGCTCCCAGTGGACCAGTCTATACCCCATGGTACTAAATGGAACCCCAGCATCCCCTAGAAGGTAAGAGAAATATTGATAAAAAAATTCAGTCCACAATAGGTACATAGCACATTTATTTCTACTTGATGTCCCCTTCAGCACGGAAAGTTTATCTGTGACCTGGCTGGAGTCCATGGCGACAAATTCTTCTGTAGGTGAGGCCAGCACCTCGTGACTAAACGGCCATACACACGGGGGAGATGTGGGGGGGGGGGGGGCGGATGTGTGCTGAGCGATCTAGCACAGACTGCTCAGCAGACATCTCTCCCCCGCTCAGCACAAAGCGCGATGTGTGCTGAGCGAGGAAGGGGCACTCATTTCACCCAGCGGTGAAATGAGCGATGTGCTAGATTGAGCCTTCATGCAGGCCAATCTAGCACCAGCGATAGCTTATCGCTGTGGGGCATACACATGGGCGGTAATGCCAAGTTGATCGCAGCAGGAATTTTGTTAGCAGTTGGGCAAAACCATGTGCACTGCAGGGGAGGCAGATATAACATGTGCAGAGAGAGTTAGATTTGGGTGGGTTATTTTGTTTCTGTGCAGGGTAAATACTGGCTGCTTTATTTTACACTGCATATAAGATTGCAGATTGAACACACCCCACCCAAATCTAACTCTCTCTGCACATGTTAGATCTGCCTCCCCTGCAGTGCACATTGTTTTGCCCAACTGCTAACAAAATTCCTGCTGCGATCAACTTGGAATTACCCCCATGGAGCGATCTATGCTTAAATTCTAAGCAATCTAGTCAGATTGCTCAGAATTTAAGCACAGATCTCGCCGTGTTTACCCCCCTTAAGGTTATGGTGGAAAGGTTAAGCATGTCAGGTGGCCAGGTAAAACGGCCAAACGTCTGAATTTATTAGGGTTAAAACCATAATGGGATGACGTTTTTGGGTCCGCTGCTTAGGGAGGCCTGCTTCATTTGTTCTTAAACCCAGTTTGAGGTATTTTACCTGGCTTGTGCAGGCAGATTGTCCAGTGTGAAGTAGCTCTTGTTAGTCAGGCTACACACCCATAAAATAGGATTTTGTTACTGACCTATACCTTAGTAGTCATAATGTGACTACCAAGTCTTACGGGGAGATGTACCAAGCTTGGAGAGTGAAAAAGTCGAGATGAAGTACCAGCCAATCAGCTCCTAACTGCCATGTAAGGGCTGTGTTTGAAAAAGGACAGTTAGGAGCTGGTTGGTTGGTACTTTGGGATCTATTTACTAAGCCTTGGATGGAGATAAAGTTACACAGGACACGTAGGCACCCTCTGAGGTTAGAGAAGAGAAAGTTTCATACCGAACAAAAAAAAAAAAAGGGTTCTTCACAGTAAGGGCAGTAAAAATGTGGAATTCTCTGCCAGAGAAAGTAGTAACCACGGGCTCAGTTAATATGTTTAAAAATGGATTAGACAAATTCCTAGCTGAAAGAGATATCCAAGGATATAGCATTTAAAGGAAGAGAATGTAAGAAAAAGCATGAATTACAGCGGTTAAACTTCAAAACATAACTTAATCTGGGTCATTATAGTAAAACTAGCTACATACAGAGTAGTGTAAAGGTGTGTACACACGGTGAGATTCTTGCTATGTCCGATTTTGAATATGTGATTTCCCTTGAACTCCCCCAGTGTCCAGATAGCACAGATTTTGACTATCTGTGCTTGAGATTTTGACTAAGTGCCAATTTTGACTATACTTTGTACTAGATAGTACACTAGATAGTCAAGATTAAGTTGCCTGCACAGTCTATCTACCCTTACGATACTGACCCCACCGGAGCGCGCATCGGGATCAAATCTGTATCGCAAGCTGCCTAACACCTTGAGATATACACTAACTTTTCATAAGATTTTGACTATATAGTCAAAATCTTACAGATTTATCTCACCTTTAGATTATAACACAGGTTGAACTCGATGGACATATTGTCTTTTTTCAACCTCATCTACTATGTTACTATGAACTTTTGCAGAAAAGTATTGCGATTACTAATAGCATACTGTTAACTACTGGCCACATGACATTCCTAATTACAACCCATCAACCATAACGCCTGCTTAGGACCACAGAAAATGAAGGACCTCCTATTAGGCACTCTTGAAAGATGCCTGAAACTAAATGAACAGAGGGGAAGACAAAACAAAAAATAAGAATTTACTCACCGGTAATTCTATTTCTCGTAGTCCGTAGTGGATGCTGGGAACTCCGTAAGGACCATGGGGAATAGACGGGCTCCGCAGGAGACTGGGCACTCTAAGAAAGAATTAGGACTACTGGTGTGCACTGGCTCCTCCCTCTATGCCCCTCCTCCAGACCTCAGTTAGGGAAACTGTGCCCGGAAGAGCTGACACTACAAGGAAAGGATTTGGAATCCCGGGTAAGACTCATACCAGCCACACCGTACAACTCGTGATAACTATACCCAGTTAACAGTATGAATAACAACTGAGCCTCACTGAACAGATGGCTCATAACAATAACCCTTTAGTTAGGCAATAACTATATACAGGTATTGCAGACAATCCGCACTTGGGATGGGCGCCCAGCATCCACTACGGACTACGAGAAATAGAATTACCGATGAGTAAATTCTTATTTTCTCTGACGTCCTAGTGGATGCTGGGAACTCCGTAAGGACCATGGGGATTATACCAAAGCTCCAAAACGGGCGGGAGAGTGCGGATGACTCTGCAGCACCGAATGAGCAAACTCAAGGTCCTCCTCGGCCAGGGTATCAAACTTGTAGAATTTTGCAAACGTGTTTGATCCCGACCAGGTAGCAGCTCGGCAAAGTTGTAAAGCCGAGACCCCTCGGGCAGCCGCCCAAGAAGAGCCCACCTTCCTCGTGGAATGGGCTTTTACTGATTTAGGATGCGGCAGCCCAGCCACAGAATGTGCAAGTTGAATCGTGGAGCAGATCCAGCGAGCAATAGTCTGCTTAATAGCAGGAGCACCCAGCTTGTTGGGTGCATGCAGGATAAACAGCGAGTCAGTCTTTCTGACTCTAGCCGTCCTGGAAACATAGATTTTCAGGGCCCGGACTACGTCCAGCAACTTGGAAGCCTCCAAGTCCCGAGCAGCCGCAGGCACCACAATAGGTTGGTTCAAATGAAACGCTGATACCACCTTAGGGAGAAATTGGGGACGAGTCCTCAATTCTGCCCTGTCCATATGGAAGATCAGATAAGGGCTTTTACAGGACAAAGCCGCCAATTCTGACAGCCAGGCCAAAAGCATGACCACTTTCCACGTGAGATATTTTAATTCCACGGTCTGAAGTGGCTCAAACCAATGTGATTTTAGGAAATCCAACACAACGTTGAGATCCCAAGGTGCCCCTGGGGGCACAAAAGGGGGCTGAATATGCAGCACTCCCTTAACAAACGTCTGAACTTCAGGCAGTGAAGCCAGTTCTTTTTGAAAGAAAATAGATAGGGCCGAAATCTGGACTTTAATGGATCCCAATTTTAGGCCCATAGTCACTCCTGACTGTAGGATGTGCAGAAATCGACCCAACTGAAATTTTTCTGTGGGGGCCTTCATAGCCTCACACCAAGCAACATATTTTCGCCATATGCGGTGATAATGTTTTGCTGTCACATCCTTCCTAGCTTTTATCAGCGTAGGAATGACTTCAACCGGAATGCCCTTTTCCATCAGGATCCGGCGTTCAACCGCCATGCCGTCAAACGCAGCCGCGGTAAGTCTTGGAACAGACAGGGCCCCTGCTGTAGCAGGTCCTGTCTGAGAGGCAGAGGCCAATGGTCCTCTGAGATCATTTTTTGTAGTTCCGGGTACCAAGTCCTACTTGGCCAATCCGGAACGATGAGTATAGTTCTTACTCCTCTCTTTCTTATTATCCTCAGCACCTTTGGTATGAGAGGAAGAGGAGGGAACACATAAACCGATTGGTACACCCACGGTGTCACTAGAGCGTCCACAGCTATCGCCTGAGGGTCCCTTGACCTGGCGCAATATCTTTTTAGCTTTTTGTTGAGGCGGGACGCCATCATGTCCACCTGTGGCCTTTCCCAACGATTTACAATCAGCTGGAAGACTTCTGGATGAAGTCCCCACTCTCCCGGGTGGAGGTCGTACCTGCTGAGGAAGTCTGCTTCCCAGTTGTCCACTCCCGGAATGAACACTGCTGACAGTGCTATCACGTGATTTTCCGCCCATCGGAGAATCCTTGTGGCTTCTGCCATCGCCATCCTGCTTCTTGTGCCGCCCTGTCGGTTTACATGGGCGACCGCCGTGATGTTGTCTGACTGAATCAGCACCGGCTGGTTTTGAAGCAGGGGTCTTGCCTGACTTAGGGCATTGTAAATGGCCCTTAGTTCAAGAATATTTATGTGTAGGGAAGCCTCCTGACTCGACCATTGTCCTTGGAAGTTTCTTCCCTGAGTGACTGCCCCCCAACCTCGGAGGCTTGCATCCGTGGTCACCAGGACCCAGTCCTGTATGCCGAATCTGCGGCCCTCGAGAAGATGAGCACTCTGCAGCCACCACAGCAGAGACACCCTGGCCCTTGGGGACAGGGTGATCAGCCGATGCATCTGAAGATACGATCCGGAACACTTGTCTAACAGATCCCACTGAAAGATCCTTGCATGGAAGCTGCCGAATGGAATTGCCTCGTAAGAAGCTACCATCTTTCCCAGGACTCGCGTGCAGTGATGCACCGACACCTGTTTTGGTTTCAGGAGGTCTCTGACCAGAGATGACAACTCCTTGGCCTTCTCCTCCGGGAGAAACACCTTCTTCTGTTCTGTGTCCAGAATCATACCCAGGAACAGCAGACGCGTCGTAGGAACCAGCTGCGACTTTGGAATATTCAGAATCCAGCCGTGCTGTTGTAGCACTTCCTGAGATAGTGCTACTCCGACCAACAACTGCTCCCTGGACCTCGCCTTTATAAGGAGATCGTCCAAGTACGGGATAATTATAACTCCCTTCTTTCGAAGGAGTATCATCATTTCGGCCATTACTTTGGTAAATACCCTCGGTGCCGTGGACAGACCAAACGGCAACGTCTGGAATTGGTAATGGCAGTCCTGTACCAAAAAACGGAGGTACACCTGGTGAGGTGGGTAAATGGGGACATGTAGGTAAGCATCCTTGATGTCCAGCGATACCATGTAATCCCCCTCTTCCAGGCTTGCAATAACCGCCCTGAGCGATTCCATTTTGAACTCGAACTTCCTTATATAAGTGTTCAAGGATTTCAAATTTAGAATGGGTCTCACCGAACCGTCTGGTTTCGGTACCACAAACATTGTGGAATAGTAACCCCGTCCCTGTTGAAGGAGGGGAACTTTTATTATCACCTGCTGGAGGTACAGCTTGTGAATTGCCGCCAGCACTACCTCCCTGTCCTGGAGAGTAGCTGGCAAGGCTGATTTGAGGTAACGGCGAGGGGGAGACGTCTCGAATTCCAGCTTGTATCCCTGAGATACCACCTGTAGAACCCAGGGATCCACCTGTGAGCGAACCCACCGGTCGCTGAAGTTCCGGAGACGGGCCCCCACCGCACCTGGCTCCACCAGTGGAGCCCCAGCGTCATGCGGTGGATTTAGTGGAAGCAGGGGAGGATTTTTGTTCTTGGGAACTGGCTGTATGGTGCAGCTTTTTCCCTCTACCCCTGCCTCTGGGCAGAAAGGACGCGCCTTTAACCCGCTTGCCTTTCTGGGGCCGAAAGGACTGTACCTGATAATACGGTGCTTTCTTAGGCTGTGAGGGAACCTGAGGTAAAAATGTCGACTTCTCAGCTGTTGCTGTGGAAACGAGGTCCGAGAGACTGAAGCAGTAGCAGGTCTCAGTATAGTACCTGAGTGTGTATATACAGACTTCAGGATAGCCTCCTGCTTTCTATCCGCAGGCTCCTTTAAGGCGGCCGTATCCTGAGACGGCAGTGCCACCTTTTTTGATAAGCGTGTGAGCGCCTTATCCACCCTCGGGGATGTCTCCCAACATAACCTGTCCTCTGGCGGGAAAGGGTACGCCATCAGTGACTTTTTAGAAATCACTAGTTTCTTATCGGGGGAAGCCCACGCTTCTTCACACACTTCATTCAACTCATCTGATGGGGGAAAAACCACTGGTTGCTTTTTCTCCCCAAACATAATACCCTTTTTAGTGGTACCTGGGTTAATGTCAGAAATGTGCTACACATTTTTCATTGCCGTAATCATGCAACGGATGGCCCTAGTGGAATGTACATTAGTCTCGTCCTCGTCGACACTGGAGTCCGACTCCGTGTCGACATCTGTGTCTGCCATCTGAGGTAGCGGGCGTTTTTGAGCCCCTGATGGCCTTTGAGACACCTGGGCAGGCACTGGCTGAGAAGCCGGCTGTCCCACAGCTGTTATGTCATCGAACCTTTTATGTAAGGAGTTGACACTGTCGTGTAAAACCTTCCACATATCCATCCACTCTGGTGTCGACCCCGCAGGGGGTGACATCACATTTATCGGCACCTGCTCCGCCTCCACATAAGCCTCCTCATCAAACATGTCGACACAGCCGTACCGACACACCGCACACACACAGGGAATGCTCTGACTGAGGACAGGACCCCACCAAGTCCTTTGGGGAGACATAGTATGCCAGCACACACCACAGCGCTATTTAAACAGGGATTTACACTACACAAAGTGATTTTCCCTATAGCAGCTATACAATACAGTTTTGCGCCTAAATTTAGTGCCCCCCTCTCTTTTTTACCGTTTGAGCCTGGAAACTGCAGGGGAGAGCCTGGGGAGCTGTCTTCCAGCGGAGCTGTGAAGAGGAAATGGCGCCAGTGTGCCGAGGGAGATAGCCCCGCCCCCTTCTCGGCTGGCTTCTCCCGCTCTTTTATTAATATTATGGCTGGGGATTTTTACACATATATAGTTTATTAGACTATATTATGTGCTGTTTTGCCAATTTAAGGTACTCTAATTGCAGCCCAGGGCGCCCCCCCCCCACCAGCGCCCTGCACCCATTAGTGACCGGAGTATGTGGTGTGCATAGAGAGCAATGGCGCACAGCTGCAGTGCTGTGCGCTACCTTAATGAAGACCGAAGTCTTCAGCCGCCGATTTCCAGGACGTTCTTCTTGCTTCTGGCTCTGCAAGGGGGACGGCGGCGCGGCTCCGGGACCGGACGACCGAGGCTGGGCCTGTGTTCGATCCCTCTGGAGCTAATGGTTTCCAGTAGCCTAGAAGCCCAAGCTAGCTGCAAGCAGGTAGGTTCGCTTCTCTCCCCCAAGTCCCTCGTAGCAGTGAGTCTGTTGCCAGCAGATCTCACTGAAAATAAAAAACCTAATAAATACTTTCTTTACTAGAAGCTCAGGAGAGCCCCTAGTGTGCAACCAGCTCGAGCCGGGCACAGATTCTAACTGAGGTCTGGAGGAGGGGCATAGAGGGAGGAGCCAGTGCACACCAGTAGTCCTAATTCTTTCTTAGAGTGCCCAGTCTCCTGCGGAGCCCGTCTATTCCCCATGGTCCTTACGGAGTTCCCAGCATCCACTAGGACGTCAGAGAAATAATGCTCCTTGACAATAATTATATTCTGAAATAACAAATGCAGAGAGTGTTATTTTCAAGTGTGTCAGGAGGAATGTGTGTAAAAAGTGAAGGCACACAACATGGACAGCCCTGGGCATACAGAAGATGTGGCTGTTGTGATGGGAAAACGTCATACTACATAGAGCTTGTAAGGGCCAAGTACACAGACATGCATCAACCCCTACATTCCCTTGCTCTTCAGGGTTGGCCAGGATGTAAGCGAGCGAGATATGGAATTTTGGGTTATTCGGTACAAAGCAAAGACACTGACCACCGCCCAGTAATAGGGTGTATCAATCATGCTGCGAATCGGGGGAACTGTGAGTGAGCGACAATGCAAGATCTGCTCTGCACATGTGCAGACCCACAGGATTCAGAGTAGTATGCAAACCATCGGATTCACGTAGTACTCTGAATGAGGTGTACAGACCATAAGCCACTATACATTATTAACACTACCTGGCTAAACTGGAAAGCATAAATAAAGTGACAGTTTTACTAAACTAATCCCAATTAATGATCTTAAAAAAAAAAAAAAAAATGATTAGATATAATAAGAATTTACTTACCGATAATTCTATTTCTCGGAGTCCGTAGTGGATGCTGGGGTTCCTGAAAGGACCATGGGGAATAGCGGCTCCGCAGGAGACAGGGCACAAAAGTAAAGCTTTTACAGGTCAGGTGGTGTGTACTGGCTCCTCCCCCTATGACCCTCCTCCAGACTCCAGTTAGGTACTGTGCCCGGACGAGCGTACACAATAAGGGAGGATTTTGAATCCCGGGTAAGACTCATACCAGCCACACCAATCACACCGTACAACTTGTGATCTAAACCCAGTTAACAGTATGATAACAGAGGAGCCTCTGAAAGATGGCTTCCTAAACAATAACCCGAATTAGTTAACAATAACTATGTACAAGTATTGCAGATAATCCGCACTTGGGATGGGCGCCCAGCATCCACTACGGACTCCGAGAAATAGAATTATCGGTAAGTAAATTCTTATTTTCTCTATCGTCCTAAGTGGATGCTGGGGTTCCTGAAAGGACCATGGGGATTATACCAAAGCTCCCAAACGGGCGGGAGAGTGCGGATGACTCTGCAGCACCGAATGAGAGAACTCCAGGTCCTCCTTTGCCAGGGTATCAAATTTGTAAAAATTTACAAACGTGTTCTCCCCTGACCACGTAGCTGCTCGGCAGAGTTGTAATGCCGAGACCCCTCGGGCAGCCGCCCAAGATGAGCCCACCTTCCTTGCGGAATGGGCCTTAACAGATTTAGGCTGTGGCAGGCCTGCCACAGAATGTACAAGTTGAATTTTGTTACAAATCCAACGAGCAATCGACTGCTTAGAAGCAGGTGCACCCAACTTGTTGGGTGCATACAGTATAAACA
Organism: Pseudophryne corroboree; assembly: GCF_028390025.1. Lineage (NCBI taxonomy): Eukaryota > Metazoa > Chordata > Amphibia > Anura > Myobatrachidae > Pseudophryne > Pseudophryne corroboree. Next base: position 131,277,852 of record NC_086444.1, on the reverse strand, counting down.
GCGAGTCAGATTTTCTGACTCCAGCCGTCCTTTAAATGTATATTTTTAAGGCTCTGACAACGTCCAACAACTTGGAGTCCTTCAAGTCGTCTGTAGCCGCAGGCACTACAATAGGCTGGTTCAGGTGAAACGCTGATACCACCTTAGGGAGAAAATGCGGACGCGTCCGCAGCTCTGCCCTATGTCGAATGGAAAATTAAATAAGGGCTTTTATAAAACAAAGCCGCCAGTTCAGATACTCTCCCGGCCGAAGCCAGGGCCAGTAACATAGTCACTTTCCATGTGAGATATTTCAAATCCACATTCTTTAGTGGTTCAAACCAATTGGATTTGAGGAAATCTAAAACTACATTTAGATCCCACGGTGCCACCTTAGGCACCACAGGAGGCTGTATATGCAGTACTCCTTTGATAAAAATCTGGACCTCAGGGACTGAGGCCAATTCTTTTTGGAAGAATATTGATAGGGCCGAAATTTGAACCTTAATAGATCCCAATTTGAGACCCATAGACAATCCTGATTGCAGGAAATGTAGGAAAACGACCCAGTTGAAATTCCTCCATCGGAGCACTCCGCTGCTCGCACCACGCAACATATTTTCGCCAAATACGGCGATAATGCTTCGCGGTGACTTCCTTCCTTGCCTTTATCAAGGTAGGAATGACTTCTTCTGGAATGCCTTTTCCTTTTAGGATCTGGCATTCAAACGCCATGCCGTCAAACGCAGCCGCGGTAAGTCTTGAAAAAGACAAGGACCCTGCTGAAGCAGGTCCCTTCTCAGAAGTAGAGGCCACGGATCGTCCGTGACCATCTCTTGAAGTTCCGGGTACCAAGTCCTTCTTGGCCAATCCGGAGCCACTAGTCTTACTCCTCTTTGCCGTATAATCCTCAATACCTTTGGTATGAGAGGCAGAGGAGGAAACACATATACCGACTGGTACACCCAAGGTGTTACCAGCGCGTCCACAGCTATTGCCTGCGGATCTCTTGACCTGGCGCAATACCTGTCCAGTGTTTTGTTGAGGCGAGACGCCATCATGTCCACCATTGGTTTTACCCAACGGTTTAATAGCATGTGGAAAACTTCTGGATGAAGTCCCCACTCTCCCGGGTGAAGGTCGTGTCTGCTGAGGAAGTCTGCTTCCCAGTTGTCCACGCCCGGGATGAATACTGCTGACAGTGCTATCACGTGATTCTCCGCCCAGCGAAGGATCCTGGCAGCTTCTGCCATTGCCCTCCTGCTTCTTGTGCCGCCCTGTCTGTTTACATGGGCGACTGCCGTGATGTTGTCCGACTGGATCAACACCGGTCTTCCTTGAAGCAGAGGTTCCGCCTGGCTTAGAGCATTGTAGATTGCTCTTAGTTCCAGAATGCTTATGTGAAGAGACCTTTTCAGGCTCGACCACACTCCCTGGAAATTTCTTCCCTGTGTGACTGCTCCCCAGCCTCTCAGGCTGGCATCCGTGGTCACCAGGATCCAATCCTGCATGCCGAATCTGCGGCCCTCCAATAGATGAGCCTCCTGCAACCACCACAGAAGGGATACCCTTGTCCTCGGCGACAGGGTTATCCGCAGGTGCATCTGAAGATGCGACCCTGACCATTTGTCCAACAGATCCCTTTGCATGGAATCTGCCGAAAGGGATTGCTTCGTAAGAAGCTACCATTTTTTCCCAGGACTCTTGTGCATTGATGTACAGACACCTTTCCTGGTTTTAGGAGGTTCCTGACCAGGTCAGATAACTCCTTGGCTTTTTCTTCGGGAAGAAAAACCTTTTTCTGAACTGTGTCCAGAATCATCCCCAGGAACAGCAGACGAGTTGTCGGCATTAATTGGGATTTTGGAATATTCAGAATCCATCCGTGCTGCTTTAGCACCTCTTGAGATAGTGCTAAACCCATCTCTAGCTGTTCTCTGGACCTTGCCCTTATTAGGAGATCGTCCAAGTATGGGATAATTAATACGCCTTTTCTTCGAAGAAGAAATATTATCTCGGCCATTACCTTTGTAAAGACCCGAGGTGCCGTGGACAAACCAAACGGCAGCGTCTGAAACTGATAGTGACAGTTTTGTACAACGAACCTGAGGTACCCCTGGTGTGAGGGGTAATTGGAACGTGGAGATACGCATCCTTGATGTCCAAGGATACCATAAAGTCCCCTTCTTCCAGGTTCGCTATCACTGCTCTGAGTGACTCCATCTTGAACTTGAACTTCTTTATGTACAGGTTCAAGGACTTCAGATTTAGAATAGGCCTTACCGAGCCATCCGGCTTCGGTACCACAAAAAGAGTGGAATAATACCCCTTCCCTTGTTGTAGAAGAGGTACCTTGACTATCACCTGCTGAGAATACAGCTTGTGAATGGCTTCCAAAACCGTCTCCCTTTCTGAGGGGGACGTTGGTAAAGCAGACTTCAGGAAACGGCGAGGTGGCTCTGTCTCTAATTTCAACCTGTACCCCTGAGATATTATCTGCAGGATCCAGGGATTTACCTGCGAGTGAGCCCACTGCGCGCTGTAATTCTTGAGACGACCGCCTACCGCCCCCGAGTCCGCTTGCGAAGCCCCAGCGTCATGCTGAGGCTTTTGTAGAAGCCGGGGAGGGCTTCTGTTCCTGGGAAGGAGCTGCCTGTTGCTGTCTCTTCCCTCGTCCTCTGCCTCGTGGCAGATATGAATAGCCCTTTGCTCTCTTATTTTTAAAGGAACGAAAGGGCTGCGGTTGAAAGGTCGGTGCCTTTTTCTGTTGGGGAGTGACTTGAGGTAGAAAGGTGGATTTCCCGGCCGTAGCCGTGGCCACCAAATCCGATAGACCGACCCCAAATAACTCCTCTACGCATCGCCTGTCCACTGTCGTGTCCATAAAGCTCTTCTGGCCGAAATGGACATAGCACTTACCCGTGATGCCAGTGTGCAGATATCTCTCTGTGCATCACGCATATAAAGAAATGCATCCTTTATTTGTTCTAACGACAGTAAAATATTGTCCCTGTCCAGGGTATCAATATTTTCGATCAGGGACTCTGACCAAACTACCCCAGCACTGCACATCCAGGCAGTCGCAATAGCTGGTCGTAGTATAACACCTGCATGTGTGTATATACCTTTTTGGATATTTTCCATCCTCCTATCTGATGGATCTTTAAGTGCGGCCGTCTCAGGAGAGGGTAACGCCACTTGTTTTGATAAGCGTGTTAGCGCTTTGTCCACCCTAGGAGGTGTTTCCCAGCGCTCCCTAACCTCTGGCGGGAAAGGGTATAAAGCCAATAACTTCTTTGAAATTAGCAGTTTTTTATCGGGGCACCCCACGCTTCATCACACACGTCATTTAATTCTTCTGATTCGGTAAAAACTACTGGTAGTTTTTTCACACCCCACATAATACCCTGTTTAGTGGTACCTGTAGTATCAGCTAAATGTAACATCTCCTTTATTGCCAAAATCATATAACGTGTGGCCCTACTGGAAAATACGGTTGATTCGTCACCTTCACCACCGGAATCAGTGCCTGTGTCTGGGTCTGTGTCGACCGACTGAGGCAAGGGGCGTTTTACAGCCCCTGACGGTGTTTGAGGCGCCTGGACAGGCACTAATTGAGTGTCCGGCCGCCTCATGTCGGCAAACGACTGCTTAAGCGAGTTGACGCTATCCCGTAATTCCACAGATAAAGGCATCCATTCTGGTGTCGACCCCCTAGGAGGTGACATCCTCATATTTGGCAATTGCTCCGCCTCCACACCAATAACGTCCTCATACATGTCGACACACACGTACCGACACACAGCAGACACACAGGGAATGCTCTATACGAAGACAGGACCCACTAGCCCTTTGGGGAGACAGAGGGAGAGTCTGCCAGCACACACCAAAAAGCGCTATATATGACAGGGATAGCCTTATGATTAAGTGCTCCCTTATAGCTGCTTTTATATTAATATATTGCCATTTATTTTGCCCCCCCTCTCTGTTATACCCTGTTTCTGTAGTGCAGTGCAGGGGAGAGACCTGGGAGCCTTCCTGACCAGCGGAGCTGTGACAGAAAATGGCGCCGTGTGCTGAGGAGATAGGCCCCGCCCCTTTTTCGGCGGGCTCGTCTCCCGCTATTTAGTACATTTAGGCAGGGGTAAATATCTCCATATAGCCTCTGGGGCTATATGTGAGGTATTTTTAGCCTTTTTAAAGGTTTTCATTTGCCTCCCAGGGCGCCCCCCCCCCAGCGCCCTGCACCCTCAGTGACTGCCGTGTGAAGTGTGCTGAGAGGAAAATGGCGCACAGCTGCAGTGCTGTGCGCTACCTTAAGAAGACTGCAGGAGTCTTCAGCCGCCGATTCTGGACCTCTTCTTGCTTCAGCATCTGTGAGGGGGCCGGCGGCGTGGCTCCGGTGACCATCCAGGCTGTACCTGTGATCGTCCCTCTGGAGCTTCATGTCCAGTAGCCAAGAAGCCAATCCATCCTGCACGCAGGTGAGTTCACTTCTTCTCCCCTCTGTCCCTCGTTGCAGTGATCCTGTTGCCAGCAGGAATCACTGTAAAATAAAAAACCTAAGCTAAACTCTCTAAGCAGCTCTTTATGAGAGCCACCTAGAATTGCACCCTTCTCGGCCGGGCACAAAAATCTAACTGGAGTCTGGAGGAGGGTCATAGGGGGAGGAGCCAGTACACACCACCTGACCTGTAAAAGCTTTACTTTTGTGCCCTGTCTCCTGCGGAGCCGCTATTCCCCATGGTCCTTTCAGGAACCCCAGCATCCACTTAGGACGATAGAGAAAATTTTATTTTAGTTTTTAGGGGCTGAACAGATACAAAATAGCTGTAGGCCAAACTGATTTTAGACCAAAGCCAATATTTATCACTGCAACACTTTGCTAAACTATATTATTAGGTGGAGATGGCTCATAAGTAAATATAGTTTGGCATAACTAATGCTGCATATGTACAGATATGTCCATCTAGCCTCCTTCCCTACATGTTAAACAGCCCTTCTAATCACACAATGCTATGGCGTGACTTGGTAGCGCTGAGCTTTTTGACGTGCAAATTTTTCCTTTAAAATGCGTCTTATTTGCAAATGAAGTGAATAGGATGCACAGGCAGCTTACACCAATTACAATGATATGTGGCATGTCTATATTCTGTGTATGATCGCGCCTGTGTCTGCATACAGTACGAATGTACAGTGTTTTCCTTTCATATGCAGATACAGCCAGAGACGCACAGAATATAGGCACGCCGAATATCAGTTTAATCAGAGTCTTCTTGTGCATCCTATTCACACTGTTCTACAAACTGGATGCATTGTCAGCAAAACAAGACTCCCGACGATAACAGAGTTGCACGGGACCTGTCGGCTCACTCACACCAGGCATCTCCCGCTGCGTGGCGTATTGATGCTAGATGTAGGAGAACATATCTGTATATAAACCCTCTCTTATATGTTTAGTATAACTGCTTCAAACTATTTTTCTCAAAGAAGCTATAACTGCAAAATACTCAAAGGAAACATTTTGCAAAAATAATCCCTATTCTAGGTAAACTATCTCTAATAAAGTATATCTAGCGCTTACCTGTCCTAAGCCAGTCTTCAGTTTACCATTGTCCCTCTGCACTACACTATCTATTCAAAGTCATCCCGGTTTCAGCAGATGGAACACAATAACGTCAGCTTTGTGTTGAAAACAGAGTGGACTAAAGATGGCAGCACGGTCCGGGTGAGGGTATACACACTCTAACAGAGTGTGAATATAGAAAACAGCTTAACCCTTTATGACCCCTTTGCGTGTTTCCATGGTATCCCAGTGATGACACTGGTAAAGTAGACGAATGAGTAATCCCCCCAAAAATATGGTTTGGTCACTTAGACCCAAAGCCCATACTAATGGACAACAATTTGCTAGCGTTGTAGCTCGTACACAAAAAAAAATTCATTCTAATTTGATATTTTGATACATTAGCAACTCCAATTACTGTACGATTTTGTAAAAATTTGATTGATAAAATATAGTATATCGTTTTACTTGTAAAGTGGGATATTCCCCTCGTGGGGATCTTTCTGGGCAAAGCCATCTTTCAAACTTTCAGCGACCGTAACAAGCCGGTGCTGCCATCTGCCGGAAAATGTTCACAGTATTTTCGTACATTTAAATGGACACTGGGATTTGAATGGAAACTGTCATCACAATATAATCTATACAATACATTCTTTATAATGTCCATTTAAATGGACAAGGGGTCACAAGGAGTTAAGAGGGCTAGGGAATATATTCCTAAAACAGACCCTTAAAAGTGCATTAGTATTATGTTGAACTACTTATATACTCACACCATCCTCTTTGTATATACATACTAACCAAAGGGGGAGAGCCAATTCAGTGTGACGTTAGACGATCCTCAGCTGCGCAGATTTCTGGCCATCATTATACAGAAATATTGTTAGTTCTTGGTTTTCACCCCTATGGTGTGTGAGCTAAAACAAGCTGAATGTCCTTGCCCAAAAATCCAACAACTGGCTAATTGGTTTGCCCCCAATATGTAAGGAGTAGTAATTTTACTCCACTGGGGGGGGATAATGTGGCCTAGTAACTCCTGGGCATCTACTTAAAATATAATAATTAAAGCTGACAGAATGACAATACATGCTGCTAAGTATCCGTTTTTCAAGATACTGTCCCAGATTTAAGGATTTGTCTCTGGAATTGTTCCTGCTTTTCATGACAAACTAAATGCAGAGTACAATGTCACATTAGTCTGGGCTTTATAATTTAATATTCATGTATTGTAGAACAACAATTATAAGTAGTATTAAAGCAGAAATAGATAACATTTATTTTGATCAATAAAAATCAATAAAGTACCAGTAGTGACACAGAATCCTCAATGTCACATGTAAGATACTAAACAGCAACCCTCTAGAAGAATATATTCGCACCTTTGCATGTTATTCCAATGAATACATGAAATATGCAACCAAATGACAGAATTTACCTCTTTTCCTTTCGTATCTCCATTCTCAATCCATTCAACAGTGATGCTTTCACTATCTTCATTTAGAGAGGTTACCATTGCTTGGTGTATCCGACCTGGGAGGAGAGACACAATGTAATTTAAATACAAACAATGAAACTAAAAAATGGAAAAATATTGACAAATAACACTGCTCTACAAAACTTCTTTTCTTGTACAAGAACTAAATAAACTGAATCTAAATGTATTCCTCATTCCGAATTCGCATTTATTCAGATTTTATCCATCGGCCAGGGTTTTTTTTGTGCATACTGGAACTCCACAGAATCTGGACACTTTAGTACAGGAAACTCTTCACCGAGTAAAACAAGCCTCACTGCAGATGGCGCGTTAGGATAGTTAACTTTGTATTAGGCTTTAGTTAAGCAGAAATAGCAATCAGTTGAATGGTCCTTCGGTTCACAGGAATTGCAAATGGAATGATATAAACCATTTTTCCAGCCAGTTAGAAGCCTAATACATGATACACAGAATATATGCAGGGCCCAGTTCTTAGCCAGATCACCAACCTTACACCCCTGTAATAAAGTTGCTAACACTTTTTGCACACCACTTTTTTTTTTTTTACAAGTGGTATGAAATTATGCCTCTGAGATTTGAAGGTTACTTCACCACACACACACACACACACACACACACACACACACACACACACACACACACACACACACACCAGATATTGTCTGGATGATTTAAACACTTTATTGGCATTATTAGGGCAGTACGGATGGTGTAATGGTTAGCATTACTGCCTCACAGCACTGAGTTCATAGGTTTGATTCCCACCATGGCTCTAACTGTGTGGAGTTTGTATATTCTCCCCGTACTTGGTTGGGTTTTCTCCTGGTACTCCCACAACCCAAAAATATACTGGTAGGTTAATTGGCTCCCAACTAAATTAACCCTAGTGTGAATGTGTCTGTGTGTACATGTGATAGGGAATATAGAGTGTAAGCTCCACTGGGGCAGGGACTGATGTGAATGGGCAAATATTCTCTGTAAAGCGCTACGCAATATGTGTGCGCTATATAAATAACTGCTAATAAAATAAGATTTTACTTACCGATAAATCTATTTCTCGTAGTCCGTAGTGGATGCTGGGACTCCGTCAGGACCATGGGGATTAGCGGCTCCGCAGGAGACAGGGCACAAAAATAAAAGCTTTAGGACTAGGTGGTGTGCACTGGCTCCTCCCCCTATGACCCTCCTCCAAGCCTCAGTTAGGATACTGTGCCCGGACGAGCGTACACAATAAGGAAGGATTTTGAATCCCGGGTAAGACTCATACCAGCCACACCAATCACACTGTACAACCTGTGATCTGAACCCAGTTAACAGTATGACAAACGTAGAAGCCTCTGAACAGACGGCTCACAACAATAACAACCCGATTTTTTTGTAACAATAACTATGTACAAGTATTGCAGACAATCCGCACTTGGGATGGGCGCCCAGCATCCACTACGGACTACGAGAAATAGATTTATCGGTAAGTAAAATCTTAAATTTTCTCTGACGTCCTAGTGGATGCTGGGACTCCGTCAGGACCATGGGGATTATACCAAAGCTCCCAAACGGGCGGGAGAGTGCGGATGACTCTGCAGCACCGAATGAGAGAACTCCAGGTCCTCTTTAGCCAGGGTATCAAATTTGTAGAATTTTACAAACGTGTTCTCCCCCGACCACGTAGCTGCTCGGCAGAGTTGTAATGCCGAGACCCCTCGGGCAGCCGCCCAAGATGAGCCCACCTTCCTTGTGGAATGGGCCTTGATAGATTTAGGCTGTGGCAGGCCTGCCACAGAATGTGCAAGTTGAATTGTGCTACAAATCCAACGAGCAATCATCTGCTTAGAAGCAGGAGCACCCAGCTTGTTGGGTGCATACAGTATAAACAGCGAGTCAGATTTTCTGACTCCAGCCGTCCTTGAAATATATATTTTCAATGCCCTGACAACGTCCAGCAACTTGGAATCCTCCAAATCGCTAGTAGCCGCAGGCACCACAATAGGCTGGTTCAGGTGAAACGCTGAAACCACCTTAGGCAGAAACTGAGGACGCGTCCGCAGTTCTGCCCTGTCCGAATGGAAAATCAGATATGGGCTTTTATACGATAAAGCCGCCAATTCTGACACTCTCCTGGCTGAAGCCAGGGCCAGTAGCATGGTTACTTTCCATGTAAGATATTTCAAATCCACCGATTTGAGTGGCTCAAACCAATGGGATTTGAGAAAATCCAAAACTACATTAAGATCCCACGGAGCCACTGGGGGCACAACCGGGGGCTGTATATGTAGTACTCCTTTAACAAAAGTCTGGACTTCAGGAACTGAAGCCAATTCTTTCTGGAAGAAAATCGACAGGGCCGAAATTTGAACCTTAATGGACCCTAATTTGAGGCCCATAGACAATCCTGTTTGCAGGAAATGTAGGAATCGACCCAGTTGAAATTCCTCCGTCGGGGCCTTCCTGGCCTCACACCACGCAACATATTTTCTCCAAATGCGGTGATAATGTTGTGCAGTCACCTCCTTCCTGGCTTTTACCAGGGTAGGGATGACCTCTTCCGGAATGCCTTTTTCCCTTAGAATTCGGCGTTCAACCGCCATGCCGTCAAACGCAGCCGCGGTAAGTCTTGGAATAGACACGGTCCCTGCTGAAGCAGGTCCCGTCTTAGAGGTAGAGGCCACGGATCTTCCGTGAGCATCTCCTGAAGTTCCGGGTACCAAGTTCTTCTTGGCCAATCCGGAGCCACGAGTATCGTTCTTACTCCCCTTTGCCGTATAATTCTCAGTACTTTTGGTATGAGAGGCAGAGGAGGAAACACATACACTGACTGGAACACCCACGGTGTTACCAGAGCGTCCACAGCTATTGCCTGAGGGTCTCTTGACCTGGCGCAATACCTGTCCAGTTTTTTGTTGAGGCGGGACGCCATCATATCCACCTTTGGTTTTTCCCAACGGTTCACAATCATGTGGAAGACTTCTGGATGAAGTCCCCACTCTCCCGGGTGTAGATCGTGTCTGCTGAGGAAGTCCGCTTCCCAGTTGTCCACTCCCGGAATGAACACTGCTGACAGTGCTATCACATGATCTTCCGCCCAGCGAAGAATCCTTGCAGCTTCTGCCATTGCCCTCCTGCTTCTTGTGCCGCCCTGTCTGTTTACGTGGGCGACTGCCGTGATGTTGTCCGACTGGATCAACACCGGCTGACCCTGAAGCAGGGGTTTTGCCAGGCTTAGAGCATTGTAAATCGCTCTTAGCTCCAGTATATTTATGTGAAGAGACATCTCCAGGCTTGACCACACTCCCTGGAAGTTTCTTCCCTGTGTGACCGCTCCCCAGCCTCTCAGACTGGCATCCGTGGTCACCAGGACCCAGTCCTGTATGCCGAATCTGCGGCCCTCTAACAGATGAGCACTCTGCAACCACCACAGAAGAGACACCCTTGTCCGTGGAGACAAAGTTATCCGCTGATGCATCTGCAGATGCGATCCGGACCATTTGTCCAGCAGATCCCACTGAAAAGTTCGTGCGTGGAATCTGCCGAATGGAATCGCTTCGTAAGAAGCCACCATTTTTCCCAGGACTCTTGTGCATTGATGCACAGACACTTTTCCTGGTTTTAGGAGGTTCCTGACAACTTCGGATAACTCCCTGGCTTTCTCCTCCGGAAGAAACACCTTTTTCTGAACCGTGTCCAGAATCATTCCCAGGAACAGCAGACGTGTCGTCGGGGTCAATTGAGATTTTGGAAAATTCAGAATCCACCCGTGCTGTTGCAGCACTACTTGGGTTAGTGCTACTACGTCCTCCAGCTGTTCTCTGGACCTTGCCCTTATCAGGAGATCGTCCAAGTAAGGGATAATTAATACGCCTTTTCTTCGCCGAAGAAACATCATTTCGGCCATTACCTTGGTAAAGACCCGAGGTGCCGTGGACAATCCAAACGGCAGCGTCTGAAACTGATAATGACAGTTTTGCACCACGAACCTGAGGTACCCTTGATGTGAAGGGCAAATTGGGACATGCAGGTAAGCATCCTTGATGTCCAGGGACACCATAAAGTCCCCTTCTTCCAGATTCGCTATCACTGCTCTGAGTGACTCCATCTTGAACTTTAATTTTTGTATGTACAGGTTCAAAGATTTCAGATTTAGAATAGGTCTTACCGAGCCGTCCGGCTTCGGTACCACAAATAGTGTGGAATAATACCCCTTGCCCTGTTGTAGGAGGGGTACCTTGACTATCACCTGCTGAGAATACAGCTTGTGAATGGCTTCCAATACCGTCGCCCTGTCTGAGGGAGACGTTGGCAGAGCAGACTGTAGGAACCGGCGAGGGGGAGACTTCTCGAATTCCAACCTGTAACCCTGAGATAATACCTGCAGGATCCAGGGGTCCACCTGTGAGTGAGCCCACTGTGCGCTGAAATTCTTGAGTCGACCCCCCACCGCCCCTGAGTCCGCTTGTAAAGCCCCAACGTCATGCTGAGGGCTTTGCAGAAGCCGGGGAGGGCTTCTGCTCCTGGGAGGGAGCTGCTTGGTGCACTCTCTTACCCTTTCCTTTGCCTCGGGGCAGATATGACTGTCCTTTTGCCCGCTTGTTCTTGTAGGAACGAAAGGACTGCGGCTGAAAAGACGGTGTCTTTTTCTGTTGGGAGGGGACCTGAGGTAAAAAGGTGGATTTCCCGGCTGTTGCCGTGGCCACCAAATCCGATAGACCGACCCCAAATAATTCCTCCCCTTTATACGGCAATACTTCCATATGCCGTTTGGAATCCACATCACCTGACCACTGTCGCGTCCATAAACTTCTTCTGGCAGATATGGACATCGCACTTACTCTTGATGCCAGAGTGCAAATATCCCTCTGAGCATCTCGCATATAAAGAAAAGCATCCTTTAATTGCTCTATAGTCAATAAAATACTGTCCCTATCCAGGGTATCAATATTTTCAGTCAGGGAATCCGACCAAACCACCCCAGCACTGCACATCCATGCTGAGGCGATGGCTGGTCGCAGTATAACACCAGTATGAGTGTATATACTTTTCAGGGTAGTTTCCAGCCGCCTATCAGCTGGATCCTTGAGGGCGGCCGTTTCAGGAGACGGTAACGCCACTTGTTTTGATAAGCGTGTGAGTGCCTTATCCACCCTAGGGGGTGTTTCCCAGCGCGCCCTAACCTCTGGCGGGAAAGGATATAATGCCAATAACTATTTTGAAATTAGCAGTTTTCTATCGGGGTTAACCCACGCTTCATCACACACTTCATTCAATTCCTCTGATTCAGGAAAAACTACAGGTAGTTTTTTCAGACCCCACATAATACCCCTTTTTGTGGTACTTGCAGTATCAGAGATATGCAAAGCCTCCTTCATTGCCGTGATCATATAACGTGTGGCCCTACTGGAAAATACGTTTGTTTCTTCACCGTCGACACTAGATTCGGTGTCCGTGTCTGGGTCTGTGTCGACCGACTGAGGTAAAGGGCGTTTTACAGCCCCTGACGGTGTCTGAGACGCCTGGACAGGTACTAACTGGTTTGCCGGCCGTCTCATGTCGTCAACTGATTTTTGTAACATGCTGACATTATCACGTAATTCCATAAACAAAGCCATCCATTCCGGTGTCGACTCCCTAGGGGGTGACATCACCATTACCGGCAATTGCTCCGCCTCCACACCAACATCGTCCTCATACATGTCGACACACACGTACCGACACACAGCAGACACACAGGGAATGCTCTTATCGAAGACAGGACCCCACTATCCCTTTGGGGAGACAGAGGGAGAGTTTGCCAGCACACACCCAAGCGCTATAAATATATAGGAACAACCCTACAGAAGTGTTGTTTCCTTTATAGCAGCTTAATATATCAATATCGCCAAAAAAGTGCCCCCCCCTCTCTGTTTTTTTTACCCTGTTTCTGTAGTGCAGTGCAGGGGAGAGTCCTGGGAGCCTTCCTCGCAGCGGAGCTGTGCAGGAAAATGGCGCTGTGTGCTGAGGAGATAGGCCCTGCCCCCTATTTCGGCGGGCTCTTCTCCCGGTGTTTGTGAGACCTGGCAGGGGTTAAATACATCCATATAGCCCCAGGGGCTATATGTGATGTATTTTTAGCCAGAACAAGGTATTATCATTGCTGCCCAGGGCGCCCCCCCCCCAGCGCCCTGCACCCTCAGTGACCGCTGGTGTGAAGTGTGCTGACAACAATGGCGCACAGCTGCAGTGCTGTGCGCTACCTCATGAAGACTGAAAAGTCTTCTGCCGCCGGTTTCTGGACCTCTTCACTTTTCGGCATCTGCAAGGGGGTCGGCGGCGCGGCTCCGGGACCGGACTCCATGGCTGGGCCTGTGTTCGATCCCTCTGGAGCTAATGGTGTCCAGTAGCCTAAGAAGCCAATCCATCCTGCACGCAGGTGAGTTCACTTCTCTCCCCTAAGTCCCTCGATGCAGTGAGCCTGTTGCCAGCAGGACTCACTGAAAATAAAAAACCTAATAACTTTTTCTAAGCAGCTCTTTAGGAGAGCCACCTAGATTGCACCCTGCTCGGACGGGCACAAAAACCTAACTGAGGCTTGGAGGAGGGTCATAGGGGGAGGAGCCAGTGCACACCACCTAGTCCTAAAGCTTTTATTTTTGTGCCCTGTCTCCTGCGGAGCCGCTAATCCCCATGGTCCTGACGGAGTCCCAGCATCCACTAGGACTTCAGAGAAATAATAATAAATAATTATTGAAAATATTCTAACAACTAATACAACAAATACTTGTGCTAACAGGCTCCTCTATGGTCAGAGACACCTAGGGGGTCACAGGACAATGTGCTGTGCCCTGATTGGAGGAGGAATCTGCTGAAGGCTCCAGATAAAGATGAAGGGGGAGAGTGGGGAGGGACTACAGGGGGACATACTGTTTGTATGCCCCTGTCTGTGTATGACACAGACCTGCTGACTTTCCAGCTGCTCTGTTCTCGAGGGGGCGGGACTCTGGAATGGGGGGAGGGCTAGGGGCATAGATAGGCGATCACGTCACTGCGGCCGGCCACCTACTATGCAATGCCCACATTTACTGGCATTGTAAAGCGGGGAGGGGGTTCCTACGATGATGCGATTCAGTGCCATTTGCATCATCAGCCACTGCAGCCGCCCACTTTCAAAGGACGGTTGCAAGAGGGAGGGGTGTAATGCCGACTCCAGGAGACTTGCCTAACTTTTTGGGGGGGTGGCAGGGAGCACCACATGATTTTCGGGAGCCTCCCGTTCAAGCAAGGAGAGCGGAGCTCAACAAATCTCAGGGGGCCAGGTCGCCATTGCCCCTAGATTTTGTTGCCTGGCTACCAGATTATGAGAGGGAGGAAGCAGATCCTCACCATCCCCAGCGGAGGTTCGTGGCCATGCCTGTATTGCACACCCATTTCATAAACAGGAGTACATGCGCTGAGTGTCCGCCCCCGCAGAATTCCTGCCCGTCTGTACAAGCCTGTGCTGTACAAACTCATGCTTCAACACACTAAGGAGGAATACACAGAATCGTAAGAAAAGTTAGCACATATGGTACCACGTGTATACAGCTTACGATGCCAATGTGCGGCCCCCCAAGAAAAAAAAATAGACTGTGCAGGCAAGGCAATTTTGACTAGAAAGTGTACATTCTAGTTTCTAGTATAGGCAAAAGTGCATAGTGTCAAAAATAAGAATTTACTCACCGGTAATTCTATTTCTCGTAGTCCGTAGTGGATGCTGGGAACTCCGTAAGGACCATGGGGATTAGCGGGCTCCGAAGGAGGCTGGGCACTCTAGAAAGATTTATGACTACCTGGTGTGCACTGGCTCCTCCCACTATGACCCTCCTCCAAGCCTCAGTTAGGACACGGTGCCCGGACGAGCAGACATAATAAGGAAGGATTTAGAATCCCGGGTAAGACTCTTACCAGCCACACCAATCACACCGTACAACTCGTGATACTATATCCAGTTTGACAGTATGAAAACAACTGAGCCTCTCAACAGATGGCTCAACAATAACCCTTTAGTTAACAATAACTATTTAAAAGTATTGCAGACAATCCGCACTTGGGATGGGCGCCCAGCATCCACTACGGACTACGAGAAATAAGAATTTACTCACCGGTAATTCTATTTTCTCTGACGTCCTAGTGGATGCTGGGAACTCCGTAAGGACCATGGGGATTATACCAAAGCTCCCAAACGGGCGGGAGAGTGCGGATGACTCTGCAGCACCGAATGAGAGAACTCCAGGTCCTCCTCAGCCAGGGTATCAAATTTGTAGAATTTTGAAAACGTGTTTGCCCCTGACCAAGTAGCTGCTCGGCAAAGTTGTAAAGCAGAGACCCCTCGGGCAGCCGCCCAAGATGAGCCCACTTTCCTTGTGGAATGGGCATTCACAGATTTTGGCTGTGGCAGGCCTGCCACAGAATGTGCAAGCTGAATTGTACTACAAATCCAGCGAGCAATAGACTGCTTAGAAGCAGGAGCACCCAGCTTGTTGGGTGCATACAGGATAAACAGCGAGTCAGATTTTCTGACTCCAGCCGTCCTGGAAACATATATTTTCAGGGCCCTGACAACGTCTAGCAACTTGGGGAGTCCTCCAAATCCTTAGTAGCCGCAGGCACCACAATAGGCTGGTTCAGGTGAAACGCTGACACCACCTTAGGGAGAAATTGGGGACGAGTCCTCAATTCTGCCCTATCCATATGGAAAATCAGATAAGGGCTTTTACATGATAAAGCCGCCAATTCTGACACTCGCCTGGCTGAAGCCAAGGCCAATAACATGACCACTTTCCACGTGAGATATTTCAGATCCACGGTTTTTAGTGGCTCAAACCAATGTGATTTTAAGAAGCTCAACATCACGTTGAGATCCCAAGGTGCCACAGGAGGCACAAATGGGGGCTGAATATGCAGCACTCCTTTCACAAATGTCTGAACTTCAGGTACTGAAGCTAGTTCTTTTTGAAAGAAAATCGACAGAGTACTTTAATGGAGCCTAGTTTTAGGCCCATATTCACTCCTGCTTGCAGGAAATGCAGAAATCGACCTAGTTGAAATTCCTCTGTTGGGGCCTTTTTGGCCTCGCACCATGCAACATATTTCCGCCATATGCGGTGATAATGCTTTGCCGTAACATCTTTCCTGGCCTTAATAAGCGTAGGAATGACTTCTTCCGGAATACCCTTTTCCTTTAGGATCCGGTGTTCAACCGCCATGCCGTCAACGCAGCCGCGGTAAGTCTTGGAACAGACAGGGCCCCTGCTGTAGCAGGTCCTCTCTGAGCCGTAGAGGCCACGGGTCCTCTGAGAGCATCTCTTGAAGTTTCGGGTACCACGCTCGTCTTGGCCAATCCGGAACCACGAGAATGGTGTTTACTCCTCTCTTTCTTATTATTCTCAATACCTTTGGTATGAGAGGCAGAGGAGGGAACACATAAACCGACTGGTACACCCACGGTGTCACTAGAGCGTCCACAGCTACCGCCTGAGGGTCCCTTGACCTGGCGCAATATCTTTTTAACTTTTTGTTGAGGCGGGACGCCATCATGTCCACCTGTGGTTTTTCCCAACGGTTTACCAGCATCTGAAAGACTTCTGGATGAAGTCCCCACTCTCCCGGGTGGAGGTCGTGTCTGCTGAGGAAGTCTGCTTCCCAGTTGTCCACTCCCGGAATGAACACTGCTGACAGTGCTAGTACATGATTCTCCGCCCATCGGAGAATTCTTGTGGCTTCTGCCATCGCCATCCTGCTTCTTGTGCCGCCCTGTCGATTTACATGGGCGACTGCCGTGATGTTGTCTGACTGGATCAGCACCGGCTGGTGTAGAAGCAGGGATTTTGCTTGACTTAGGGCATTGTAGATGGCCCTTAGTTCCAGAATATTTATGTGAAGGGAAGTCTCCTGACTCGACCATAGTCCTTGGAAGTTTCTTCCCTGTGTGACTGCCCCCCAGCCTCGAAGGCTGGCATCCGTGGTCACCAGGACCCAGTCCTGTATGCCGAAACTGCGGCCCTCTAGAAGATGGGCACTCTGCAGCCACCACAGTATCGACACCCTGGTTCTTGGAGACAGGGTTATCAAGCGATGCATCTGAAGATGCGATCCGGACCACTGGTCCAACAGGTCCCACTGAAAGATTCTGGCATGGAACCTGCCGAAGGGAATTGCTTCGTAAGAAGCCACCATCTTTCCCAGGACCCGCGTGCAGCGATGCACCGATACCTGTTTTGGTTTCAGGAGGTCTCTGACTAGAGATGACAACTCCCTGGCTTTCTCCTCCGGGAGAAACACTTTCTTCTGGACTGTATCCAGAATCATACCCAGGAACAGTAGCCGTGTCGTCGGAACCAGCTGTGACTTTGGGATATTCAAAATCCAGCCGTGCTGGTGCAGCACCTCCTGAGATAGTGCTACTCCCACCAACAACTGTTCCTTGGACCTCGCTTTTATTAGGAGATCGTCCAAGTATGGGATAATTAAAACACCCTTTCTTCGAAGAAGTATCATCATTTCCGCCATAACCTTGGTGAATACCCTCGGTGCCGTGGACAGTCCAAACGGCAGCGTCTGGAATTGGTAATGGCAATCCTGTACCACAAATCTGAGGTACTCCTGGTGAGGATGGTAAATGGGGACATGCAAGTAAGCATCCTTGATGTCCAGGGATACCATGTAATCCCCCTCGTCCAGGCTTGCAATAACCGCCCTGAGCGATTCCATCTTGAACTTGAATTTCTTTATGTACGTGTTCAAGGATTTCAAATTTAGAATGGGTCTCACCGAACCGTCCGGTTTCGGTACCACAAATAGTGTGGAATAATAACCCCGGCCTTGTTGAAGTAGGGGTACCTTGATTATCACCTGCTGGGAATACAGCTTGTGAATTGCCGCTAGCACCGCCTCCCTGTCTGAGGGAGCAATCGGCAAGGCAGATTTTAGGAACCGGTGGGGTGGGGACGCCTCGAATTCCAGCTTGTACCCCTGAGATACTATTTGCAGGATCCAGGGATCCACCTGTGAGCGAACCCACTGATCGCTGAAATTTTTGAGGCGACCCCCCACCGTACCAGGCTCCGCCTGTGGAGCCCCACCGTCATGCGGCAGACTTGGAAGAAGACGCGGGGGAGGACTTTTGCTCCTGGGAACCTGCTGTTTGTTGCAGCCTTTTTCCCCTACCTCTGCCTCTGGACAGAAAGGACCCGCCTTTTCCACGCCTGTTTTTCTGGGTCCGAAAGGACTGAACCTGATAAAACGGCGCCTTCTTAGGCTGTGAGGGGACATGGGGTAAAAATGCTGACTTCCCAGACGTTGCTGTGGAAACTAGGTCCGAGAGACCATCCCCAAATAATTCCTCACCCTTATATGGTAACACTTCCATGTGCTTTTTTGAATCTGCATCTCCTGTCCACTGGCGAGTCCATAAGCCTCTCCTAGCAGAAATGGACAATGCACTTACTTTAGATGCCAGTCGGCAGATTTCCCTTTGTGCATCTCTCATATATAAGACTGAGTCTTTTATATGGTCTATGGTTAACAGGATCGTGTCTCTGTCTAATGTGTCAATATTTTCTGACAGTTTATCTGACCACGCAGCGGCAGCACTGCACATCCAAGCTGACGCAATAGCTGGCCTAAGTATAATGCCGGTGTGTCTATATACAGACTTCAGGATCGCCTCCTGCTTTCTTTCAGCAGGTTCCTTGAGGGCGGCCGTATCCGGAGACGGTAGTGCCACCTTTTTAGACAAACGTGTGAGCGCTTTATCCACCCTAGGAGGTGTTTCCCAACGTGACCTATCCTCTGGCGGGAAAGGGAACGCCATTAGTACCTTCTTAGGAATCACCAATTTTTTATCAGGGAAAGCCCACGCTTCTTCACACACTTCATTTAATTCATCTGACGGGGGAAAAACTACGGGTAGTTTTTTCTCCCCAAACATAATACCCTTTTTAGTGGTACCTGTATTTATATCAGAAATGTGTAACACCTCTTTCATTGCCTCAATCATGCAGTGAATGGCCTTAGTGGGCATCAGGTTAGACTCATCGTCGTCGACACTGGTGTCAGTATCAGTGTCGACATCTGGGTCTGCTTGAGGTAGCGGGCGTTTTAGAGCCCCTGACGACCCATGCGACGCCTGGGCAGGCACGAGCTGAGAAGTTGGCTGTCCCACATTTGGCATGTCGTCGATTTTCTTATATAAGGAGTCTATACGTGCACTCATTACTTTCCATAAGCCCATCCACTCAGGTGTCTGCCCCGCAGGGGGTGACATCCCTTCTAAAGGCATCTGCTCCGCCTCCACATCATTATCCTCATCAAACATGTCGACACAGCCGTACCGACACACCGCACACACACAAGGAATGCTCCGAATGAGGACAGGACCCACAAAAGCCCTTTGGGGGGACAGAGTGAGAGTATGCCAGCACACACCAGAGCGCTATATAATGCAGGGACTAACTGAGTTATGTCCCCTATAGCTGCTTTTTATATTATATATATATATATATATATATATATATATATATATATATATATATATATATATATATATTGCGCCTAAATTTAGTGCCCCCCCTCTCTGTTTTTACCCTGTTTTGAAGTGTAGACTGCAGGGGAGAGCCAGGGAGCTTCCTTCCAGCGGATCTGTGGAGAAATGGCGCCAGTGTGTCTGAGGGAGATAGCTCCGCCCCTTTTCCGCCGCCTATTTTCCCGCTTTTTCCTGGATTCTGGCAGGGGTATTTACCACATATATAGCCTCTGGGGCTATATATTGTGGTCTTTTTGCCAGCCAAGGTGTTTTTTATTGCTGCTCAGGGCGCCCCCCCCAAGCGCCCTGCACCCTCAGTGACCGGAGTGTGAAGTGTGCATGAGGAGCAATGGCGCACAGCTGCAGTGCTGTGCGCTACCTTGGTGAAGACTGATGTCTTCTGCCGCCGTTTTTCCGGACCTCTTCTTGCTTCTGGCTCTGTAAGGGGGACGGCGGCGCGGCTCCGGGACCGAACACCAAGGACTGGGCCTGCGGTCGATCCCTCTGGAGCTAATGGTGTCCAGTAGCCTAAGAAGCCCAATCCGGCTGCAAGCAGGCGAGTTCGCTTCTTCTCCTCTTAGTCCCTCGCTGCAGTGAGCCTGTTGCCAGCAGGTCTCACTGAAAATAAAAAACCTAAACTATACTTTCTTTCTAAGGGCTCAGGAGAGCCCCTAGTGTGCATCCAACCTCGGCCGGGCACGAAATCTAACTGAGGCTTGGAGGAGGGTCATAGTGGGAGGAGCCAGTGCACACCAGGTAGTCATAAATATTTCTAGAGTGCCCAGCCTCCTTCGGAGCCCGCTATTCCCCATGGTCCTTACGGAGTTCCCAGCATCCACTAGGACGTCAGAGAAATCACACAGAGTCTTAATCGCACCGTGTATATAGTCAATATCGGTGGCTCCGGGCGTTCAAGTGGAAATCGCAAAGTCAAATTTGCCATTTAGTCAAGGCACTTTAAGCCTGATGGAAAAATTTGAATAACAAATTTGAATTCAGAATTTAAAACTGCACTAGTCACTATTCAGTTCTCATTTGGAAAAAAAAAAAAAAAAAAAAATCAAAGTTGACCAATGTAATTCAACTTTATAAATATTATTTTAGTGATGTATAGAGAAAAGTTGTGCTTAAAATATTAGCTCACCAATCAGAGATACACAATGAAGCCAATTCCCTAGTGCAGTGGTTTTTAAGTTCAATCCTTACATACCCGAAACAGATCATGTTTTCAGGATTTATTTCTGTGAAAAAAGGTGGGGTGATTACTAGCCAAGCAAAAGGAGAAGATCTCACCTGTGTATGATTAAAGACATCCTACAAACATGACCTTTTAAGGGTACTTGAGTACTGGAGTGGAGTACTCCTGCCCTAGCGATTGCACTGAGGCATGAGGCACAATGTGAATATATGCTGCATGCCTCATAAATGTCCCTAATTTCTGGTAAATTGCTTAGGTGCATAGAATTTCTTGTGTAGATTGTTTTCATTACTTGTCTGTTCTCTCCACATAATTGCTCCCTTGTTCCTTTTTCACCAACCCCATGCGTGGTAGAGGGAACTTTATTTATCTAATCAGGTGTTATGGTTTGTTTTTTTGTATATAAAAACCACCCTATCATCCACACCATATAATCAGCATGCTTGAGAGCTACACATGACCCAATTCAGTAAATACCAGATCGCTTAGTCACTACCTAGTCAGGAAAATAATGGTAAATCTGTTTCATTCATCTCTTTCTGAATTAGACAGGAAAGGAAGTATATTCAAAGATGTCAAGCAAGAGGAAGAACATGATTTCGTAATATGAATAAATCACAAATGTGTACATTACAGTAATTAGTGACACAACAAAACTTCAAAACAAAGCGCAGAGTTATGGTTTCCACATACATAAATATCTAGATTGGAAAGCTCACTGCAGATCATTATTCCCATAATGCAAGAATTAAAGAACTATCATTTTCTCATCAATGGAACTAAGATGCTAATTAGCATGTCTTAATTGCTGACCTAAAAATAGGATCTAGCTGCTACCAACTTCAGTTTTTAGTATTCAGATGTGTGCACTGGAACCACATTTCCCAAGTCTGGAGTACCCCGTCCATTAGCAAATAATATTAAACACGGGTTTTAGAGTGGTTTACTACATTTTTAGTACATTTGTTATATTATTATTACATTTTATTTATAAGGCGCCACATGTGTTTCGCAGCGCCGTACAAAGGACAGTACAGGGAGACAAAACATAGCATTACAGTAAATAAATAACAGAAAATAAGAATTTACTTACCGATAATTCTATTTCTCATAGTCCGTAGTGGATGCCGGGGACTCCGAAAGGACCACGGGGGGGTAGCGGCTCCGCAGGAGACTGGGCACAAAAGTAAAAAGCTTTAGGACTACCTGGTGTGCACTGGCCCCTCCCCCTATGACCCTCCTCCAAGCCTCAGTTAGGATACTGTGCCCAGACGAGCGTACACAATAAGGAAGGATTCATGAATCCCGGGTAAGACTCATACCAGCTACACCAATCACACCGTACAACTTGTGATCTGAACCCAGTTAACAGCATGATAACAGAAGGAGCCTCTGAAAAGATGGCTCACAACAACAAAAACCCGATTTTTGTAACAATAACTATGTACAAGTAATGCAGACAATCCGCACTTGGGATGGGCGCCCAGCATCCACTACGGACTATGAGAAATAGAATTATCGGTAAGTAAATTCTTATTTTCTCTAACGTCCTAGTGGATGCTGGGGACTCCGAAAGGACCATGGGGATTATACCAAAGCTCCCAAACGGGCGGGAGAGTGCGGATGACTCTGCAGCACCGAATGAGAGAACTCCAGGTCCTCCTCAGCCAGGGTATCAAATTTGTAGAATTTAGCAAACGTGTTTGCCCCTGACCAAGTAGCTGCTCGGCAAAGTTGTAAAGCCGAGACCCCTCGGGCAGCCGCCCAAGATGAGCCCACTTTCCGTGTGGAATGGGCTTTTACAGATTTTGGCTGTGGCAGGCCTGCCACAGAATGTGCAAGCTGAATTGTACTACAAATCCAACGAGCAATCGTCTGCTTAGAAGCAGGAGCACCCAGCTTGTTGGGTGCATACAGGATAAACAGCGAATCAGATTTTCTGACTCCAGCCGTCCTGGAAACATATATTTTCAGGGCCCTGACTACGTCCAGCAACTTGGAATCCTCCAAGTCCCTAGTAGCCGCAAGCACTACAATAGGCTGGTTTAAGTGAAAAGATGAAACCACCTTAGGGAGAAATTGAGGACGAGTCCTCAATTCTGCCCTGTCCGTATGAAAAATTAGGTAAGGGCTTTTATAGGATAAAGCCGCCAATTCTGAGACACGCCTGGCTGAAGCCAGGGCTAACAGCATTACCACTTTCCATGTGAGATATTTTAAGTCCACAGTGGTGAGTGGTTCAAACCAATGTGATTTTAGGAACCCCAAAACTACATTGAGATCCCAAGGTGCCACTGGAGGCACAAAAGGAGGCTGTATATGCAGTACTCCCTTGACAAACGTCTGAACTTCAGGAACAGAAGCTAGTTCTTTTTGGAAGAATATTGACAGGGCCGAAATTTGAACCTTAATGGACCCTAATTTGAGGCCCATAGACAGTCCTGTTTGCAGGAAATGCAGGAATCGACCCAGTTGAAATTCCTCTGCAGGGGCCTTCCTGGCCTCGCACCACGCAACATATTTTCGCCAAATACGGTGATAATGTTGTACGGTCACATCCTTCCTGGCTTTGATCAGGGTAGGGATGACTTCATCCGGAATGCCTTTTTCCTTCAGGATCCGGCGTTCAACCGCCATGCCGTCAAACGCAGCCGCGGTAAGTCTTGGAACAGACATGGTCCCTGCTGGAGCAGGTCCTTTCTTAGAGGTAGAGGCCACGGGTCTTCCGTGAGCATCTCTTGAATTTCCGGGTACCAAGTCCTTCTTGGCCAATCCGGAGCCACGAGTATAGTCTTTACTCCTCTCCTTCTTATGATTCTCAGTACTTTTGGTATGAGAGGAAGAGGAGGGAACACATACACTGACTGGTACACCCACGGTGTTACCAGAGCGTCCACAGCTATTGCCTGAGGGTCCCTTGACCTGGCGCAATATCTGTCCAGTTTTTTGTTGAGGCGGGACGCCATCATGTCCACCTTTGGTTTTTCCCAACGGTTCACAATCATGTGGAAGACTTCTGGGTGAAGTCCCCACTCCCCCGGGTGAAGATCGTGTCTGCTGAGGAAGTCTGCTTCCCAGTTGTCCACTCCCGGAATGAACACTGCTGACAGTGCTATCACATGATTTTCCGCCCAGCGAAGAATCCTTGCCACTTCCGTCATTGCCCTCCTGCTTCTTGTGCCGCCCTGTCTGTTTACGTGGGCGACTGCCGTGATGTTGTCCGACTGGATCAACACCGGCTGACCCTGAAGTCTTGCCTGACTTAGGGCATTGTAAATGGCCCTGAGTTCCAGGATATTTATGTGAAGTGACGTTTCCATGCTTGACCACAAGCCCTGGAAATTTCTTCCCTGTGTGACTGCTCCCCAGCCCCTCAGGCTGGCATCCGTGGTCACCAGGACCCAATCCTGAATGCCGAATCTGCGGCCCTCTAGGAGATGAGCACTCTGTAACCACCACAGGAGAGACACCCTTGTCCTTGGAGACAGGGTTATCCGCTGATGCATTTGAAGATGCGATCCGGACCATTTGTCCAGCAGATCCCACTGAAAAGTTCTTGCGTGGAATCTGCCGAATGGAATCGCTTCGTAAGAAGCCACCATCTTTCCCAGGACCCTTGTGCATTGATGTACTGACACTTGGCCTGGTCTTAGGAGGTTCCTGACTAGGTCGGATAACTCCCTGGCTTTCTCTTCCGGGAGAAACACCTTTTTCTGTACTGTGTCCAGAATCATTCCTAGGAACAGCAGACGTGTCGTCGGAATCGGCTGCGATTTTGGAATATTTAGAATCCATCCGTGCTGTCGTAGTACTACTTGAGATAGTGCTACTCCGACCTCTAACTGTTCTCTGGACCTTGCCCTTATCAGGAGATCGTCCAAGTAAGGGATAACTAAGACGCCTTTTCTTCGAAGAAGAATCATCATTTCGGCCATTACCTTGGTAAAGACCCGGGATGCCGTGGACAATCCAAACGGCAGCGTCTGAAACTGATAGTGACAGTTCTGTACCACAAACCTGAGGTACCCTTGGTGAGAAGGGCAAATTGGGACATGGAGGTAAGCATCCTTGATGTCCAGAGACACCATATAGTCCCCTTCTTCCAGGTTCGCTATCACTGCTCTGAGTGACTCCAACTTGAACCTTTTTATGTAAGTGTTCAAGGATTTCAGATTTAAAATGGGTCTCACCGAGCCGTCCGGCTTCGGTACCACAAACAGCGTGGAATAATACCCCTTTCCCTGTTGTAGGAGGGGTACCTTGATTATCACTTGCTGGGAATACAGCTTGTGAATGGCTTCCAATACCGCCTCCCTGTCGGGGGGAGACGTTGGTAAAGCAGACTTCAGGAACCGGCGAGGGGGAGACGTCTCGAATTCCAATTTGTACCCCTGAGATACTACCTGCAGGATCCAGGGGTCCACTTGCGAGTGAGCCCACTGCGCGCTGAAATTCTTGAGACGGGCCCCCATCGTCTTGCCTGAGTCCGCTTGTAAGGCCCCAGCGTCATGCTGAGGACTTGGCAGAAGCGGGGGAGGGCTTCTGTTCGTGGGAAGAGGCTGTCTGCTGCAGTCTTTTTCCCCTTCCTCTGCCCCGGGGCAGATATGAGTGGCCTTTTGCCCGCTTGCCCTTATGGGGACGAAAGGACTGAGCCTGAAAAGACGGTATCTTTTTCTGCTGTGAGGTGACTTGGGGTAAAAAGGTGGATTTCCCAGCCGTTGCCGTGGCCACCAGGTCCGATAGACCGACCCCAAATAACTCCTCCCCTTTATGCGGCAATACTTCCATATGCCGTTTGGAATCCGCATCACCTGACCACTGTCGCGTCCATAACCCTCTTCTGGCAGAAATGGACATCGCACTTACTCTTGATGCCAGAGTGCAAATATCCCTCTGTGCATCACGCATATATAGAAATGCATCCTTTAAATGCTCTATAGTCAATAATATATTGTCCCTGTCCAGGGTATCAATATTTTCAGTCAGGGAATCCGACCAAGCCACCCCAGCACTGCACATCCAGGCTGAGGCGATAGCTGGTCGCAGTATAATACCAGTATGTGTGTATATACTTTTTAGGATATTTTCCAGCTTCCTATCAGCTGGTTCCTTGAGGGCGGCCGTATCAGGAGACGGTAACGCCACTTGTTTTGATAAGCGTGTGAGCGCCTTATCCACTCTAGGGGGTGTTTCCCAACGCGCCCTAACCTCTGGCGGGAAAGGGTATAATGCCAATAATTTTTTAGAAATTAGCAGTTTTTTATCGGGGGAAACCCACGCTTTGTCACACACCTCATTTAATTCATCTGATTCAGGAAAAACTACGGGTAGTTTTTTCACACCCCACATAATACCCTTTTTTGTGGTACTTGTAGTATCAGAAATGTTCAAAACCTCCTTCATTGCCGTGATCATGTAACGTGTGGCCCTACTGGAAAATACGTTTGTTTCCTCACCGTCGACACTGGAGTCAGTGTCCGTGTCAGTGTCTGTATCGACCTGAGGTAACGGGCGTTTTATAGCCCCTGACGGTGTTTGAGACGCCTGTACAGGCATTAACTGATTTGCCGGCTGTCTCATGTCGTCAACAGTCTTTTGTAAAGTGCCGACACTATCACGTAATTCTTTTCATAAGACCATCCAGTCAGGTGTCGACTCCCTAGGGGGTGACATCACTAACACAGGCATTTGCTCCGCCTCCACACCATTTTCCTCCTCATACATGTCGACACAGCGTACTGACACACAGCACACACACAGGGAATGCTCTGATAGAGGACAGGACCCCACTAGCCCTTTGGGGAGACAGAGGGAGAGTTTGCCAGCACACACCAGAGCGCTATATATATATATACAGGGTGTATATATATATATATATATATATATATATATATATATATATATATATATATATATATATATATATATATATATATAGGGATAACCTTATATAAGTGTTTTTCCCTAATATAGCTGCTGTATATATTAATATGCCAATTTAGTGCCCCCCCTCTCTTGTTTTACCCTGTTTCTGTAGTGCAGGACTGCAGGGGAGAGTCAGGGAGCCTTCCTCCAACGGAGCTGTGAGGAAAAAATGGCGCCAGTGTGCTGAGGAGATAGGCTCCGCCCCCTTCACGGCGGCCTTTCTCCCGCTTTTTAATGGAAAAATTGGCAGGGGTTAAATGCATCCATATAGCCCAGGAGCTATATGTGATGTATTTTTTGCCAAAAAAAAGTTTTTTTTATTGCTTCTCAGGGCGCCCCCCCCCAGCGCCCTGCACCCTCAGTGACCGGAGTGTGAAGTGTGCTGAGAGCAATGGCGCACAGCTGCGGTGCTCTGCGCTACCTTATTGAAGACAGGACGTCTTCTGCCGCCGATTTTCCGGACCTCTTCACTCTTCTGGCTCTGTAAGGGGGCCGGCGGCGCGGCTCCGGGACCCATCCA